>NC_056747.1:1362334133-1362359133 GCF_019279795.1 Protopterus annectens
CTCTAGTCTATGGTCTTCAATGTCTTCAGTCTGCATGACCTACAGCCAGAGTCTGATGCATTGGAAACATGCTCTACCAGTGGGTTCAAGCAATCTTGTCAGAGTCAAAGGTCTTCAATGCCTTCCAGTGCACATGACCTACAGCCAGAGTCTGATGCATTGGCAACATGCTCTACCAGTGGATTCATGCAGTCTTTTCTGAGTCAAAGGTCTTCAATGTCTTCCAGTGTGCATGATCTACAGCCAGAGTCTGATGCATTGGCAACATGCTCTACCAATGGATTCATGCAGTCTTTTCAGAGTCAAAGGTCTTTAATGTCTTCCAGTGTGCATGACCTACAGCCAGAGTCTGATGCATTGGCAACATGCTCTACCAGTGGATTCATGCAGTCTTTTCTGAGTCAAAGGTCTTCAATGTCTTCCAGTGCTTGTGATCTACAGCCAGAGTCTGATGCATTGGCAACATGCTCTACCAATGGATTCATGCAGTCTTTTCAGAGTCAAAGGTCTTTAATGTCTTCCAGTGTGCATGACCTACAGCGTCTGAATTGGCAACATGCTCTACCAGTGGACTCATGCAGTCTTTTCTGAGTCAAAGGTCTTCAATGTCTTCCAGTGCATGTGATCTACAGCCAGAGTCTGATGCATTGGCAACATGCTCTACCAATGGATTCATGCAGTCTTTTTTGAGTCAAAGGTCTTTAATGTCTTCCAGTGCCCATGACCTACAGCCCGCGTCTGATACATTGGCAGCATGCTCTACCAGTGGATTCATGCAGTCTTTTCTGAGTAAAAGGTCTTCAATGTCTTCAAGTGCACGTGATCTACAGCCAGAGTCTGATCCATTGGCAACATGCTCTACCAATGGATTCATGCAGTCTTTTTGGAGTCAAAGGTCTTCAATGTCTTCCAGTTCGCATGACCTACAGCCAGAGTCTGATGCATTGGCAACATGCTCTACCAGTGGATTCATGCAGTCTTTTCTGAGTCAAAGGTCTTCAATGTCTTCCAGTGCACATGACCTACAGCCAGAGTCTGATGCATTGGCAACATGCTCTACCAGTGGACTCATGCAGTCTTTTCTGAGTCAAAGGTCTTCAATGTCTTCCAGTGCATGTGATCTACAGCCAGAGTCTGATGCATTGGCAACATGCTCTACCAGTGGATTCATGCAGTCTTTTCTGAGTCAAAGGTCTTCAATGTCTTCCAGTGTGCATGACCTACAGCCAGAGTCTGATGCATTGGCAACATGCTCTACCAGTGGATTCATGCAGTCTTTTCTGAATCAAAGGTCATCAATGCCTTCCAGAGGGCATGACCTACAGCCAGAGTCTGATGCATTGGCAACATGCTCTACTAGTGGATTCATGCAGGCTTTTCTGAGTCTAAGGTCTTCAATGCCTTCCAGTGCGCATGACCTAAAGTCAGAGTCTGATACAATGGCAACATGCTCTACCAGTGGATTCATGCAGTCTTTTCTGAGTCAACAGTCTTCAATGCCTTCCAAAGCGCATGACCTACAGCCAGAGTCTCATGCATTGGCAACATGCTCTACCAATGGATTCTTGCAGTCTTTTCTGAGTCAAAGGTCTTTAATGTCTTCAAGGGTGCCTGAACTACAGCCAGAGTCTGATGCATTGGCAACATGCCCTACCAGTGGAATCATGCAGACTTTTCTGAGTCAAAGGTCTTCAATGCCTTCCAGTGCGCATGACCTACAGCCAGAGTCTGATGCATTGGCAACATGCTCTACCAGTGGACTCATGCAGTCTTTTCTGAGTCAAAGGTCTTCAATGTCTTCCAGTGCACATGACCTACAGCCAGAGTCTGATGCATTGGCAACATGCTCTACCAGTGGATTCATGCAGTCTTTTCTGAGTCAAAGGTCTTCAATGCCTTCCAGTGCGCATGACCTACAGCCAGAGTCTGATGCATTGGCAACATGCTCTACCAGTGGATTCATGCAGTCTTTTCTGAGTCAAAGGTCTTCAATGTCTTTCAGTGCATGACATAAAGCCAGAGTCTGATGCAATGGCAACATGCTCTACCAGTGGATTCATGCAGTCTTTTCTGAGTCAAAGGTCTTCAATGTCTTCCAATCTGCATGACTTACAGCCAGAGTCTGATGCATTGGCAACATGCTCTACCAGTGGATTCATGCAGTCTTTTCTGAGTCAAAGGTCTTCAATGTCTTCCAGTGCTCATGACCTACAGCCAGAGTCTGATGCATTGGCAACATGCTCTACCAGTGGATTCATGCACTCTTTTTTGAGTCAAAGGTCTTTAATGTCTTCCAGTGCCCATGACCTACAGCCAGCATCTGATACATTGGCAACATGCCCAAACAGTGGGATTCATGCAGTCTTTTCAGAGTCAAAGTTCTTCAATGACTTCCAGTGCTCATGACCTACAGCCAGAGTCTGATGCATTGGCAACATGCTCTACCAGTGGATTCATGCAGGCTTTTCTGAGTCTAAGGTCTTCAATGCCTTCCAGTGTACATGACCTACAGTCAAAGTCTGATGCATTGGCATCATGTTCTACCAATGGATTCATACAGTCTTTTCTGAGTCAAGGTCTTCAATGACTTCCAGTGCTCATGACCTACAGCCAGATTCTGATGCATTGGCAACATGCTCTACCAGTGGATTCATGCAGTCTTTTCTGAGTCAAAGGTCTTCAATGCCTTCCAGTGCACATGACCTACAGCCAGAGTCTGATGCATTGGCAACATGCTCTACCAATGGAATCATGCAGTCTTTTCTGAGTCAAAGGTCTTCAATGCCTTCCAGTGTGCATGACCTACAGCCAGAGTCTGATGCATTGGCAACATGCTCTACCAGTGGACTCATGCAGTCTTTTCTGAGTCAAAGGTCTTCAATGTCTTCCAGTGCATGTGATCTACAGCCAGAGTCTGATGCATTGGCAACATGCTCTACCAATGGATTCATGCAGTCTTTTCAGAGTCAAAGGTCTTCAATATCTTCCTGTGCACATGACCTACAGCTAGAGACTGATGCATTGGCAACATGCTCTACCAGTGGGTTCATGCAATCTTGTCAGAGTCAAAGGTCTTAATTGACTTCGAGTGCACATGACCTGCAGCCAGAGTCTGATGCATTGGTAACATGCTCTACCAGGGGATTCATGCAGTCTTTTCTGAGTCAAAGGTCTCCAATGTCTTCCAATGACCTACAGCCAGAGTCTGATGCATTGGCAACATGTTCTATCAGTGCATTCATGCAGTCTTTTCTGAGTCAAAGGTCTTCAATGTCTTCCAGTGTGCATGACCTACAGCCAGAGTCTGATGCATTGGCAACATGCTCTACCAGTGGATTCATGCAGTCTTTTCTGAGTCAAAAGTCTTCAATGCCTTCCAGTGTGCGTAACCTACAGCCAAAGTCTGATGCATTGACAACATGCTCTACCAGTGGATTCATGAAGTCTTTTCTGAGTCAAAGGTCTTCAATGTCTTCCAATCTGCATGGCTTACAGCCAGAGTCTGTTGCATTGGCAAAATGCTCTACGGATTGATTCATACAGTCTTTCAGAGTCTAAGGTCTTAATGTCTTCAGTGCACATGACCTACAGCCAGAGTCTGATACATTGTGGTATACCAGTGATTCATGCAGTCTTTTCAGAGTCTAAGGTCTTCAATGTCTTCCATTGCACATGAACTACAGCCAGAGTCTGATGCATTGGCAACATGCTCTACCAGTGGATTCATGCAGTCTTTTCTGAGTCAAAGGTCTTCAATGCCTTCCAGTGCGCATGACCTACAGCCAGAGTCTGATGCATTGGCAAGATGCTCTACCAGTAGATTCATGCAGTCTTTTCTGAGTCAGAGATCTTCAATGTCTTCCAAGGCGCATGACTTACAGAGAGAAATTGCTGCATTGGCAACATGCTCTACCAGTGAATTCATGCAGTCTTTTCTGAGTCAAAGGTCTTGAAAGTCTTTCAGTGTGCAAGAACTACAGCCATAGTCTGATGCATTGGCAACATGCTGTACAACTGGATTCATGCAGTCTTTTCTGAGTCAATTGTCGTCATTGCCTTCCAGTGCGTATGACCTACAGCCAGAGTCTGATGCATTGGCAACATGTTCTACCAGCGGATTCATGCAGTCTTTTCTGAGTCAAAGGTCTTCAAGGTATTCCAGTGCACATGACCTACATCCAGAGTGTGATGCATTGGCAACATGCTCTACCAGTGGATTCATGCAGTCTTTTCTGAGTCAAAGGTCTTCAATGTCTTCCAGTGTGCATAACCTACAGCCAGAGTCTAATGCATTGGAAACATGCTCTACCAGTGGATTCATGCAGTCTTTTCTGAGTCAAAGGTCCTCAAAGTCTTCCAGTGTGCATAACCTTCAGCCAGAAACTGTTGCACTGGCAACATGCTCTACCAGTGGATTCATGCAGTCTTTGCTGAGTCAAAGGTCTTCAATGTATTCAAGTGTGCATGACCTACAGCCAGAGTCTGATGCATTGGCAACATGCTCTACCAGTGGATTCATGCAGTCTTTTCTGAGTCAAAGGTCTTCAATGTCTTCCAGTGAGCAAGACATAAAGCCAGAGTCTGATGCATTGGTAACATGCATGACCAGTGGATTCATGCAGTCTTTTCTGAGTCAAAGGTCTTCAATGCCTTCCAATGCGCATGACTTACAGCCAGAGTCTGATGCATTGGCAACATGCTCTACCAGTGGATTCAGGAAGTCCTTTCTTCGTCAAAGGTCTTCAATGTTTTCCAGTGTGCAAGACCTAAAGCCAGAGTCTGATGCAATGGCAACATGCTCTACCAGTGGATTCATGCAGTCTTTTCTGAGTCAAAGGTCTTCAATGTCTTCCATTACGCATGACCTACAGGCAGAGTCTGATGCATTGGCAACATGCTCACCCGGTGGATTCATGCAGTCTTTTCTGAATCAAAGATGTTCAATGCCTTCCATTGCACATGATCTACAGCCAGAGTCCGATGCTTTCGCAACATGCTCTATCAGTGGATTCATACAGTCTTTTCTGAGTCAAAGGTCTTCAATGCCTTCCAGTGCGCATGACCTTCAGCCAGAATCTGATGCATTGGCAACATGCTCTACCAGTGGATTCAAGGAGTCATTTCTGAGTCAAAGGTCTTCATTGCCTTCTAATGTGCATGACTTACAGCCAGAGTCTGATGCATTGGCAACATGCTCTACCAGTGCATTCATGCAGTCTTTTCTGAGTCAAAGGTCTTCAATGTCTTCCAGTGAGCAAGACATAAAGCCAGAGTCTGATGCATTGGTAACATGCATGACCAGTGGATTCATGCAGTCTTTTCTGAGTCAAAGGTCTTCAATGCCTTCCAATGCGCATGACTTACAGCCAGAGTCTGATGCATTGGCAACATGCTCTACCAGTGGATTCAGGAAGTCCTTTCTTCGTCAAAGGTCTTCAATGTTTTCCAGTGTGCAAGACCTAAAGCCAGAGTCTGATGCAATGGCAACATGCTCTACCAGTGGATTCATGCACTCTTTTCTGTGTCAAAGGTCTTCAATGCCTTCCAATGCCCATGACATACAGCCAGAGTCTGATGCATTGGCAACATGCTCTACCAGTGGATTCATGCAGTGTTTTCGGAGTCAAATGTCTTCAATGCCTCCCAGTGTGTATGACCTACAGCCACAGTCTAATGCATTGGCAACATGCTCTACCATTGGATTCATACAGTCTTTTTTGAGCCAAAGGTCTGCATTGTCTTCCAGTGTGCATGACCTACATCCAGAGTCTGATGCATTGGCAACATGGTGTACCAGTGGATTCATGCAGTCTTTTTTGAGTCAAAGGTCTTCAGTGTCTTCCAGTGCGCATGACCTACAGCCAGGCTCTGATGCATTGGCAACATGCTCTACCAGTGGGATTCATGCAGTCATTTCTTAGTCAAAGGTTTTCAATGGCTTCCAGTGTGCATGACCTACAGCCAGAGTCTGATGCATTGGCAACATGGTGTACTAGTGGATTCATGCAGTCTTTTTTGAGTCACAGGTCTTTAATGTCTTCCAGTGTGCATGACCGACTGCCAGAGTCTGATGCATTGGCAACATGCTCTACCAGTGGATTCATGCAGTCTTTTCTGAGTGAAAGATCTTCAATGTCTTCCAGGGCGCATGACGTACAGCCAGAGTCTGATGCATTGGCAACATGCTCTACCAGTGGATTCATGCAGTCTTTTCTGAGTCAAAGGTCTTCAATGTCTTCCAGTGCACATGATCTATAGCCAGAGTCTGATGCATTGGCAACATGCTCTACCAATGGATTCATGCAGTCTTTTCAGAGTCAAAGGTCTTTAATGTCTTCCAGTGTGCATGACCTACAGCCAGAGTCTGATGCATTGGCAACATGCTCTACCAGTGGATTCATGCAGTCTTTTCTGAGTCAAAGGTCTTCAATGCCTTCCAGTGCGCATGACCTACAGCCAGAGTCTGATGCATTGGCAACAAGCTCTACCAATGGACTCATGCAGTCTTTTCAGAGTCTAAGGTCTTCAATATCTTCCAGTGCACATGACCTACAGCCAGAGTCTGATACATTGGCAACATGCTCTATCAGTGGATTCATGCAGTCTTTTCTGAGTCAAAGGTCTTCAAAGTCTTCCAGTGTGCATGACCTACAGCCAGAGTCTAATGCATTGGCAACATGCTCTACCAGTGGATTCATGCAGTCTTTTCTGAGTCAAAGGTCTTCAATGCCTTCCAGTGCGCATGACCTACAGCCAGAGTCTGATGCAGTGGCAACATGCTCTACCAGTGGACTCATGCAGTCTTTTCTGAGTCAAAGGTCTTCAATGTCTTCCAGTGCATGTGATCTACAGCCAGAGTCTGATGCATTGGCAACATGCTCTACCAATTGATTCATGCAGTCTTTTCAGAGTCTAAGGTCTTCAATGTCTTCCAGTGCACATGACCTACAGCCAGAGTCTGATACATTGGCAACATGCTCTACCAGTGGATTCATGCAGTCTTCTCTGAGTCAAATGTCTTCAATGCCTTCCAATGTGCATGACCTACAGCCAGAGTATTGATGCATTGGCAACATGCTCTATCAGTGGATTCATGCAGTCTTTTCTGAGGAAAGATTTTCAAGGTCTTCCAATGTGCATAACCTACAGCAAGAGTCTGATGCATTGGCAACATGCTCTACTAGTGGACTAATAAAGTCTTTTCTCAGTCAAAGGTGTTCGATGTTTTCCAGTGTGCATTACCTACAGCCAGAGACTGATGCATTGACAACATGCTCTATGAGAGGATTCATGAAGTCTTTTCTGATTCAAGGGTCTTCAATGTCTTCCAGTGCGCATGACCTACAGCCAGAGTCTGATGCATTGGCAACATGCTCTACCGGATGATTCATGTAGTCTTTTCTGAGTCAAAGGTCTTCAATGTCTTCCAGTGTGCATAACCTACAGCCAGAGTCTAATGCATTGGAAACATGCTCTACCAGTGGATTCATGCAGTCTTTTCTGAGTCAAAGGTCTTCAATGTCTTCCAGTGCACATGACCTTCAGCCGGAGTCTGATGCATTTACAACATGTTCTACCAGATTATTCTTGCAGTCTTTTCTGAGTCAAGGGTCTTCAATGTCTTCCAGTGCGCATGACCTACAGCCAGAGTCTAATGCATTGGCAACATGCTCTACCAGTGAATTCATGCAGTCTTTTCGGAGTCAAAGGTCTTGAAAGTCTTTCAGTGTGCATGAACTACAGCCATAGTCTGATGCATTGGCAACATGCTGTACAACTGGATTCATGCAGTCTTTTCTGAGTCAAATGTCGTCATTGCCTTCCAGTGCGTATGACCTACAGCCAGAGTCTGATGCATTGGCAACATGTTCTACCAGCGGATTCATGCAGTCTTTTCTGAGTCAAAGGTCTTCAAGGTATTCCAGTGCACATGACCTACATCCAGGGTGTGATGCATTGGCAACATGCTCTACCAGTGGATTCATGCAGTCTTTTCTGAGTCAAAGGTCTTCAATGTCTTCCAGTGTGCATAACCTACAGCCAGAGTCTAATGCATTGGAAACATGCTCTACCAGTGGATTCATGCAGTCTTTTCTGAGTCAAAGGTCTTCAATGTCTTCCAGTGCGCATGACCTACAGCCAGAGTCTGTTGCACTGGCAACATGCTCTACCAGTGGATTCATGCAGTCTTTTCTGAGTCAAAGGTCTTCAAGGTATTCCAGTGCACATGACCTACATCCAGAGTGTGATGCATTGGCAACATGCTCTACCAGTGGATTCATGCAGTCTTTTCTGAGTCAAAGGTCTTCAATGCCTTCCAGTGCGCATGACCTTCAGCCAGAATCTGATGCATTGGCAACATGCTCTACCAGTGGATTCAAGGAGTCATTTCTGAGTCAAAGGTCTTCATTGCCTTCCAATGTGCATGACTTACAGCCAGAGTCTGATGCATTGGCAACATGCTCTACCAGTGGATTCATGCAGTCTTTTCTGAGTCAAAGGTCTTCAATGTCTTCCAGTGAGCAAGACATAAAGCCAGAGTCTGATGCATTGGTAACATGCATGACCAGTGGATTCATGCAGTCTTTTCTGAGTCAAAGGTCTTCAATGCCTTCCAATGCGCATGACTTACAGCCAGAGTCTGATGCATTGGCAACATGCTCTACCAGTGGATTCAGGAAGTCCTTTCTTCGTCAAAGGTCTTCAATGTTTTCCAGTGTGCAAGACCTAAAGCCAGAGTCTGATGCAATGGCAACATGCTCTACCAGTGGATTCATGCACTCTTTTCTGAGTCAAAGGTCTTCAATGCCTCCCAGTGTGCATGACCTACAGCCACAGTCTAATGCATTGGCAACATGCTCTACCATTGGATTCATACAGTCTTTTTTGAGTCAAAGGTCTGCATTGTCTTCCAGTGTGCATTACCTACATCCAGAGTCTGATGCATTGGCAACATGGTGTACCAGTGGATTCATGCAGTCTTTTTTGAATCAAAGGTCTTCAGTGTCTTCCAGTGTGCATGACCTACAGCCAGACTCTGATGCATTGGCGACATGCTCTACCAGTGGGATTCATGCAGTCATTTTTTAGTCAAAGGTTTTCAATGGCTTCCAGTGCGCATTACTTACAGCCAGAGTCTGATGCATTGGCAACATGGTGTACTAGTGGATTCATGCAGTCTTTTTTGAGTCACAGGTCTTCAATGTCTTCCAATGCGCATGACCGACTGCCAGAGTCTGATGGATTGGCAACATGCTCTACCAGTGAAGGATATGAATCCATTACAGCTGTACAAATGGCAGGGTCGAGCATGCCAATGCATCAGAGCACAATGTGACCAGCCAAGAAGCTTTGAAAGTATCAGCACCATACCTTCTGGGCTAAAGCTGCCAATTTTGAAAGCAAAGAATGTTTATCTTCAGTGACAAGAGTGGAAATGCAAGATACTAACAGTTCACAGAAATCTACCTCTTTTATATCAAGACCACTTGTAACTACTGATAAACCAATGGAAGATGTTATGATTTATTATTTTCATTATCCTGCTGAGTGGAATACTGTCTTAGGAAGCTTGAGGGACTACTCTCACAACAGAATACAAAATATATCCTCAGATCCTCAGATCTTTCTGCCTCACACTCCAACATACAGACCTCTAATCCACGTCTCTTATTACTCTCCACTGAAACCAACTCTTATTAAACCTCAACTACTGCTTCATCTATAATCTAAACTTTCTATCCCCTTCTAGAGTCTGAATTCCCTCTTTACTATCCATGTTACAATGCTCTACATATAAAAAAACACTTCTCTCCTCATAATAATTTTTGCACAAAATCCTGCTAGGACCTAGCAGCTGTATGTTTTACAAAATTCCTTGCTAAGTTCTCTTACATAATGTTTATGTATTCTGTAAATGTTCAGTCTTCCTGGCTGCCAAGGGCTAGTAGCCATTTATGATCTTATGACAAATTGTTTATGTAAATATTTTTTTTTTATTTTTTCTCTTCTTTTAAACTTTTCTGTACATACTATTGTGTATTTTATTTTTGCAACATGTTAATCATTGTAACTGTAATTCATTTTAACTGTAATTCTTGGAGCTTTTCTCCCCAGGCCTCCACTGAAAACAGGTTCTTTATGGCCCAGTGGACTACCCATGTCATCAAACTTAAATAAATAAAATAATAAATAAATAATGGAGTCCCATGTGGTATATGCAATGACTCCTTAATGGCATCAAGTGTTTCAGCTACACATCTTCTAAATCCCGATGAATTTGTGCTTTTCAAAGTCTTTATAGCTACATTCATGCCAATAAAGCCAAACCTCAATAGTTGCAGATATGCATGCCTTTGCCTTTCTATTGAGCTTACCAGTACAGCATATGTGGATAATATGGTTATACTTCAGAAACACAGGGTCTTTAAACCCAGCTGATACCCACAAACATTAAGGTGCTTGCAAAATATCTCAGCTAGCATCCAGTACAAAGGGTAAGAAGATCACACAGGCAAACCTATCAGTAACACCTGCAAGAAAAACTCAGTCAAGCTAGAGTTTTCACTGTGTGATACCTGTAATGGAGGTCTATGGGATACATGCAAATGACCAGTTAAGGGCATCAAGTATTTCAGTTACAGCGCTTTTGAATGCCTATGACTTCTAACATGTTAAGTCTTTATGGCCGCTGCCTCTGCAGTGAAAACATATTCTCCATACATGTACATTATACGCATGCTCTTCACCAAGTGCAGGCATTCATTTCAGTGCTGAGCACCCCTCCTTGTGCATAATGGGGAATGTCTGAATGGAACAGGATGGGTTAAACAGCACCCACCACTCACTCCCACTCCCCTGCCATTGTCTTTTAGCTCCCTAGTTATTATTCACTCTCAAATTGTGATTGTGATTCAACCTCCTATTGTGCCACTCCCACTCTATCCATCCTCTTTCCACTCAACTGGTCAATATGTATGTTCTCTAATATGTTCTAAATATCACAGTTAAATCAATGCCTAAGGTTGTTACTGTACTGCCTTCTAGCTATCTGTGTAACTGTAACTATGTATCTGCATGTTCTAATATCACAGTTAAATCAATGCCTAAGATTGTTACTGCACTGCCTTCTAGCTGTCTATGTAACTGTAACTATGTATCTACATGTTCTAATACCACAGTTAAATCAATGCCTAAGATTGTTACTGTATTGCCTTCTAGCTATCTGTGTAACTGTAACTATGTATCTGCATGTTCTAATATCACAGTTAAATCAATGCCTAAGGTTGTTACTGTACTGCCTTCTATCCACTCAACTGGTCAATATGTATGTTCTCTAATATGTTCTAAATATCATAGTTAAATCAATGCCTAAGATTGTTACTGTACTGCCTTCTAGCTGTCTATGTAACTGTAACTATGTATCTGCATGTTCTAATATCACAGTTAAATCAATGCCTAACGTTGTTACTGTACTGCCTTCTAGCTATCTGTGTAACTGCAACTATGTATCTGCATGTTCTAATATCACAGTTAAATCAATGCCTAAGGTTGTTACTGCATTGCCTTCTAGCTCTCTATAGGTTCATAGGTTGGTACTAGGCTATTGGCCCTAGAGCCTATACAAGCCTAGCCATAAGAATTCCCTGGCTATTTCTTCCCACAATATTTACTTCACTGGACCCGTCTAGTAGGGTGACTGAACGTGATACCCAGGGTGAATTTCCTGTCTCCCATCCAATCGACAAGGTTCTTTTTGAAGAGGGCCAAAGAGGCACTCTGCTTGACATGTATGGGCAGTCTATTCCAGAGTCTGGGGAGTCTCTGGGTCAGGAACCTATCCCTTCAGCATGTTTTGTTCATTGTGATGACAAGGTTTAGATCCCTGGAGCATGTGGCTCTGAGGGATTAGGATTTCTTTAAGTGTAGTATGTCCAACAGCTCTGGGTTTGACATGGCCTTTTATGTTAAGCAGAGGTCGCCTCTGAGTAGATGATACGCGACAGAGTTTAGCTAGAGTTTTTTTTTAGACAGTCAGCAAAGGGCTGTGATTCTTTTAGTGAGGTATTTCTGCAGCCTTTCCAGTTGTTGCAGATGTCTTGATAGGTACATACCAAATGGAGCATTGTATTCTATAATGGGTCTAATGAGGGATGAGTACAGTGGGACGATGACCTCCTTTTTTTCTGGATGAAAAGCCCTTAGAGATGAGGTGTGCCACATAGAAGGATTTCTTGACTATTGTAGTGATGTGGTTATCAAAGGTGAGACCACTGTCCACCTGTGTCCCTAAGTCTCGTATCACACTTTCGGTGTTTAGTGTACTGCCACCTATGTGGTAATTCATGGGTACATGTTTTATCCCAAAGGGGATAACTATACATTTCTTGGCATTGAGCTTGAGCCCATGGCTCTAGCACCAAGCATCTGTTTCTGTAAGGCCATTTTGTAGAATATCCACATCATTTGGGGATTCAATAATGGTTCCCAGTTTGCAGTCATCTGCAAACTTTGTTAGCCAGAGTCCCTTAGTGTTGGCCTGTACTTCAGAGAAGTAGATGCCAAAAACCAAGAGCGGCCCCAGGACAGAACCCTGAGGTACTCCACTTGTCACTTGTCTGGGGCTGGATTTGGAGTCAGCTACTTTTACAGTATGGGTTCTGTCAGTAAGCCAGTTGGCAACCCATCGAGTGACGTAGGGATTAATGCCCAGATTAGTAAGTTTACCTATGATTCCAGAGTGGGGGATGGTGTCAAAGACCTTGGTGAGGTCCAGATAGGCTGTGTGGACCACTTTACCCTTGTCCACAGCTCTGGAGACTGATTTGAAGAAGTCAATCAGGTTCGGGAAACAAGATCAGCCCTTCACGAACCCAAGCTGGGTGGGGTCCAGTGTTTGAAGGTTGCCAATGTCCTTGTGTATAAGTTCCATGATAATACGTTCCATGGCCTTGCAGATCAGGCTCATCAGATTGATGTGGCGGTAGTTTCCAGGATCCAAGGTGGATCCCCCCTTGTGGAGTGGGATAACTGTAGCTGTGCTCCACTCAGTGGGCATGAAGCCTGAGGTGAGGCTATGATTAAACATGACACTTAGGTGAGGTGCCAGTTCATTTTATAGTTCATGTAGTACACAGCCTGGATTGTCATCTGGTCCCATGGATGCTGTATTCTTAGCTTTGGAGAGTGCAGCTTTTACCTGTATGGCCGTTATTACCAGAATTTGGCAATCTTTCAGTATTGAGATCGATCTGGGCCATTTAGGGGTGAGAGGGGTTATGTAACTGTAACTATATTTCTATGTTTTATTGTAATCTGCAACAAGTTTAATTTTATGTGGAGCTTTTCTCCCCGAGGCTCCACTGAAAATGGGGTCACCTAGGCCCAGTGGACCTTCCCGGTAAACAAATGCAATAAATAAATAAATAAAATAAATAAATAATAAAAAGGATATATGCTGTTGGTGCAAGGTATATCAGCCCTGAGCTGTATATTAGGAAGAAGGGTAATGATGAAGCCATTCCCTGTAATTGGTGATCAGTCACTATCAGAAGGAGCTGTGTTCTGTGTACCTTGCCAACTGTACAGTACTTTGCCTCATGCTCTTGCTACATTAAGATTTAATGACTGGAAGCTCTAGGGACCTAAACCTTGTCACCACAATAAACAGGACATGCTGGAGGGATAGATTCCTGTCCCAGAGACTTCCCATACTCTGGAACAGGCTACCCATCTACGTCAAGCAAAGTTCTTCATTAGCACTCTTCAAGAAAAATATTGATGAGTGGATGGAAAATAGGAAATACACCCCGGGGATCACTTCTGTGTCTCTGCTCGACAATGGCACAGGAAAATAACTTTCTTGGATGGCGTAAGCCAGGGAACCTTGTTGGCTAGGCTTATGTAGGCCCTTGGGCCAATAGCCTAGTACCTACCTATGAACCTATAAGAATGCAGCAGCGAGGTTTCCTGAACATGGAAAGTCTGCTGATTACCACAAATGTGTCTTCAGATTTAAGGAACATGCACATTACCAAAGTTGTACAGACTGCAGTCTGGTGAAACAAGTAGCTAATGAACAAAAATATTGTAAAGAAGTTTTCAGATGGGCTGTTGCAGTGGTAAAGTTCCTTGCTGAACATGGTCTGCCATTTAGAAGGACTGATGAGTTGTTTGGTTCCACACAGAATGGAAATGTTCTTGGTTGCCTACAACTCATTTCTCAATTTGATACCTTTCTTGAGGAACACATTAAGAAGATTGGAGGTGCAGGAAGAGTGATTAGCAACTACATGCTCTCAACTACAGCAGAGAAATTTATAGAGCTAATGGGAGCCAAGGTTGTAGGCACAATAGTGCAGGAACTCAAAGAGGCCAAGTATTTTGTTGGTCTTATTGTTAACTCAACACCACATCTCAGCCTCACTGACCAGCTAGCAATTGTCATTTAGTATGTCAAGAAAGATGGGTCTGAGGAAGGATTCCTGTGATCTGTTCCTATTCACCCTCATACAGCAAAACACCTTGAAAGGACAGTTTTGTTAGAACTATCTGAGAGAATTACTGACATTCACAAATGCCGAGGCCAGAGCTATGATATGTCTAGTAAATACACTGGCTTATAGGTCGCTATGTCTTTTTCTAGTCTTTTGGTTCATAGGTTCATACGTTGGTACTAGGCTATCAGCCCTAAGGCCTATACCAGCCTGTCCATAACAATTCCCTGGCTATTTCCTCCCACACTATTTACTTCCTTGGAATGTGCTTAAATATTTTTGTCAACTTCAGCACATAGGAGGGAAATTCTGACTCACCAAATGAAGAACATCCTTGGAAATCTTTCTGTAAAACTACTGTCTTCGACAAGATAGGCTGCTCTTGCTGATGCAATAAAAGTGAAATGGAAATTTGCTCCTTCCTAATTCATGCAGCTATACAGTACAATATAAAGACTGCCAAAGATTCTGGATGCAAACACATTATGTATTAAAACAGTATCATGATATGAAATATCTCAGTATAGACAGATTCAACCAGCAGTTTGCCCCATGTTTACAATACGCATAATAAGCTGGAGAACCAGCTGATGATTCAGTTTTACTATCTGTTATAACCATTATGTTTTTTTACCTCTTTTTCTTCCCAAGGCTCTATTACCATGGAATGCACACACCCATACACACGCACAAATCTGGCCCAATCAGACATCCCTGGTAAACAAATGGAAAATAAATAAAATAAATATTTCAGACTGAATCCCAATTCAGTCTTGTTGTCAGGCCCCTTCCAATCAATTTATATTCCATCTCCTATATTCAAACCTCACAACTGTGAATATTAACCTAATCACAGAAATCATTCCCCAGTACATTAAATAATGTGCATGAATCCCAAATCTGCATTAGCATCACTGAAACTCACAGGAACTCACAGGCAAAGTATAAGTATTAAGTGCTTACTGAGATGAGTGTTCAATATTTGTCAAAGTGATCCCTGCCACAGGCTTCAGTGTCATCAACAAAACAGATAGTTGTTATACAATCTAGTTGGAGTCCTGAGTAAAGGCACCAACTGTAATGGGAATGTGTTACTTCCTAACTCATACAGCTATAAACTTGAATATAAAGACCATCAAAGATTCTGGATGGAAGCATATTACTTATTAAAACAGTATCATGACATGGAATATCTCAGTATAGACAGATTCAACCGTATACACAGCCATGAGTTTTTTATACCTTCTTAACCAGAAAAAAAAAAGCTGAGTTATACAAAAGTTAGGACTGTCATAACTATGACAAAATTCATTTGTGCACATTATCAAGGCTGGAAATAGTAAACATTTTAAAATATGTGGAAAGGAGGACAATTCGACAAATTGTATATCTTTATATTTAGACATGTATGTGTTTATTTTAAACAGGCTTATCTCAGAGCACATTTCATGCAAAGAGCTGGATACACATACTTTATAATGTTTACATAGTTGGAAGAAAACCTTTGCCATCTGCTTGTTAAAGTCTTAAAAGGATTAACCTGACCTTTGTTAAAAGAATTACATGATAGACACTGCAGCAGCCTAAACTAGAAAATTCAGAAACGCAGGCAATACACAACAAACACATTGTAGAGAGGTTTCACTTATGTCACTGAAGCACTCAGGCCAGGTTGTTGGAAAGGTCTACTAAGGAACAAGTACATGTGCGGCATTAGGCTAAAGTTCTAGCAGACCAACTAAATACTTTTGAAAATGTCATATTCTTCTTGTGTGGGAAAATATACTGGAGAGACTGAATTCAACAAGCTAGACTTTACAAAACATGAAAATCTCTCTTGATAAAGTGGTTACCCTTTCCTGGTAGCTAAATGAATATGTACAAAAATGATGGATTTCATTGAATTCCTATGAAAGGGAAGCCAAAGAAATGACTACACAGTTATGCAGCTGAATGAAGATGTACAAGGAACCCAAAACTATTCCATTATGAAGCACAAACCAGTGAACAAGTTTTCTCTGCAAGAGAGAAATTCATCTTTGAGACATTTAACATAATTACAGATAGACTAGCTGGGGAATTAAAAACAAAATGAAAGCCAGTCCCGTGAAGTACTTCATAGCCGCTTTAGACTTTTCAACATGAAATTACCAATGACTCACTATGGGTTATGCAGCAGTGCAAACAGCTTACAAAATACTATGCAGATGTTCTGGAAGACTGCTTCATAGAAGAATTCTTGCAGTTCTTTTTAATCTCACAGAATTGCATAGACAACCCTGTTTCAATGAGACAGTATATTGATGACCATGATCTACAGGAAATGGGTGGATATTAATTCACTGAAAATTCACTTCAGGGAATGGCACTTCATTGGAAATGCCATTCATCAAATTCTGCTCATGTGGGGGGCTGCACCCCCCACTAATTCCATATACCAACTCTGAGATTGCGCTACAATGAGGAGAGGGTAAATTTCCCGATCTTCACAGTAAGAACAGTTCGACGAATGGCATGTTTGATGTAAGTGCACTGAAAATGCAATTCGCTGAAATTAATTTTCGCTGAACTGAAAGGGACCCTAGGAAACATTCCACAATGTTGAAACTATGCTATATTCCTGTGTATGCCTGTTGCCAATGCCTGGAGGGGAGGTTCTTCTCTTGTTTAAAAATGATAAGAAGTGAAAGAACATCATCTATGGGCCAAGAATGACTATGTGCATTATTTTGTTAGCAGTGGAATTAGCTTTGGTCAAACAGTGTAGAGTTTGATGATATGGATGCTTTCTCAACAAGAAAAAGTCACATAGAGCTACACTATAAAGCTTGTGTTTAACACTGCACATTTCATTCACTAAGTTAAGGATAATGTTTAAACCAGTAGCACCGCCTTTAACTACTAACCTTGCCTCTATGTCTAAATTTGAGTTTCCTTCCATAATGTTTAACCTTTAAATGCATTTCAAATGTGACGAAGATTCATTCCAAACTTTTTTCATATACATGATGATACTGCTATAGTATCTTTCATGTTTGAAGTAATATTGAACTTTAATATATATGCAAATTCCTAATGAACTGCAGTCCACAAATTATATGACCCCACTGCATCTGTAAGCTAAGTGGTAATTTCATTTTATTTTCTATATACTGCACCTTGTAATGTGAATGAGTGTAATTTGCAGAACTCTCAGGGTCATTTTTCTAACTTAGCTACTGTATATTGTTTAATACTGTCTGATATTCTTTGGCTGGTTATGTTTAGAATGTTTTGTACAAAGTACTTTGTTCAATATTGCCAGTTTACATTTTTACCTGTTTATGTGTTTAGTATGTCAAATGTCGCACTAGAGACTGTAACCAGATAAAGCTAAGGATTGATTTCAGATGTATACAGGTTCATTTTATTTTCTGTATATTGCACCTACTAATGTGAATAAGTGTAATTTGTACACATCTCAGGGTCATTTTCTAATTTGACAACTTTACTGTGCATTGTTTATTGCTTGCACTCTTTCACTTGGTATCTATGTTAAGTATATTTTGCACAAAAAATGTTCAGTATCGCAAGTTAACATTTTTAACTCTTGATGCTTTAAGCATGTCAAATGTTGCACAAAGAATAGTTTCAGTATTGCCAGTTTACCTCTGGTGTGTCTTACAATGCCAAATGTTGCACAATGTTTTGAGTTAGTAGTGCCAATTGACATTCTTGTTTAGAATATCAAATTTTGCAAGAGCCAGGCTGTTGTTGTAATGTACATATATAACCTAATTGCAGTGTTCTTCAAGGTCCTCTGTTTACTGTTGTGATTTGAACATGGCCACAAAATGGGGAGGTCAAAAAGCTTGATTTCCATGTGTGAGCCAGAAAATTCCATGGGAAAACTGTGACTGGGATACAGAGACAAACACTGCGTAGGTATGCAACACAAACTGGGGAATTCACTTTCCATGGGTATGACTTGAACTGCTGCACATTCTACCCAAAATGAATCCCTCTACCCTTTACATAGTCACTCATTAGTACTTCACTGAATGCTGTTTAACTGTGAATCCCAGCCTATACCTGCCTTTGCTCTGTGGTTTATTAACACTTCACTGTATGCTACTTAACTGTGAATCCCAGCCTATACCTGCCTTTACTCTGTGGTTTATTAACACTTCACTGTATGTTACTTAACTGTGAATCCCAGCATATACCTGCCTTTGCTCTGTGGTTTATTAACACTTCACTGTATGCTATTTAACTGTGAATCCCAGCCTATACCTGCCTTTGCTCTGTGGTTTATTAACACTTCACTGTATGCTACTTAACTGAATCCCAGCCTATACCTGTCTTTACTCTGTGGTTTATTAACACTTCACTGAATGCTGTTTAACTGTGAATCCCAGCCTATACCTGCCTTTGTTCTGTGGTTTATAAACACTTCACTGTATGCTACTTAACTGTGAATCCCAGCCTATACCTGCCTTTGCTCTGTGGTTTATTAACACTTCACTGTATGCTACTTAACTGTGAATCCCAGCCTATACCTGCCTTTGCTCTGTGGTTTATTAACACTTCACTGTATGCTACTTAACTGTGAATCCCAGCCTATACCTGCTTTTGTTCTGTGGTTTATTAACACTTCACTGTATGCTACTTAACTGTGAATCCCAGCCTATACCTGCCTTTACTCTGTGGTTTATTAACACTTCACTGTATGCTACTTAACTGTGAATCCCAGCATATACCTGCCTTTGCTCTGTGGTTTATTAACACTTCACTGTATGCTATTTAACTGTGAATCCCAGCCTATACCTGCCTTTGCTCTGTGGTTTATTAACACTTCACTGTATGCTACTTAACTGAATCCCAGCCTATACCTGTCTTTACTCTGTGGTTTATTAACACTTCACTGAATGCTGTTTAACTGTGAATCCCAGCCTATACCTGCCTTTGTTCTGTGGTTTATTAACACTTCACTGTATGCTACTTAACTGTGAATCCCAGCCTATACATGCCTTTGCTCTGTGGTTTATTAACACTTCACTGTATGCTACTTAACTGTGAATCCCAGCCTATACCTGCCTTTGCTCTGTGGTTTATTAACACTTCACTGTATGCTACTTAACTGTGAATCCCAGCCTATACCTGTCATTCCTCTGTGGTTTATTAACACTTCACTGTATGCTACTTAACTGTGAATCCCAGCCTATACCTGCCTTTGCTCTGTGGTTTATTAACACTTCACTGTATGCTACTTAACTGTGAATCCCAGCCTATACCTGCCTTTGCTCTGTGGTTTATTAACACTTCACTGTATACTACTTAACTGTGAACCCCAGCCTATACCTGCCTTTGCTCTGTGGTTTACTAACACTTCACTGTATACTACTTAACTGTGAATCCCAGCCTATACCTGCCTTTGCTCTGTGGTTTATTAACACTTCACTGTATGCAACTTAACTGTGAATCCCAGCCTATACCTGCCTTTGCTCTGTGGTTTATTAACATTTCACTGTATGCTACTTAACTGTGAATCCCAGCCTATACCTGCCTTTGCTCTGTGGTTTATTAACACTTCACTGTATGCTACTTAACTGTGAATCCCAGCCTACACCTGTCTTTACTCTATGGTTTATAACCACTTCACTGTATGCTACTTAACTGTGAATCCCAGCCTATACCTGCCTTTGCTCTGTGGTTTATTAACTGTTCACTGTATGCTACTTAACTGTGAATCCCAGCCTACACCTGTCTTTACTCTGGGGTTTATTAACACTTCACTGTATGCTACTTAACTGTGAATCCCAGCCTATACCTGCCTTTGCTCTGTGGTTTATTAACACTACACTGTATACTACTTAACTGTGAATCCCAGCCTATACCTGCCTTTGCTCTGTGGTTTAATAACATTTCACTGTATGCTACTTAACTGTGAATCCCAGCCTATACCTGCCTTTGCTCTGTGGTTTATTAACACTTCACTGTATGCTACTTAACTGTGAATCCCAGCCTACACCTGTCTTTACTCTATGGTTTATAATCACTTCACTGTATGCTACTTAACTGTAAATCCCAGCCTATACCTGCCTTTGTTCTGTGGTTTATTAACACTTCACGTATGCTACTTAACTGTGAATCCCAGCCTATACCTGCCTTTGCTCTGTGGTTTATTAACATTTCACTGTATGCTACTTAACTGTGAACCCCAGCCTATACCTGCCTTTGCTCTGTGGTTTACTAACACTTCACTGTATGCTACTTAACTGTGCATCCCAGCCTATACCTGCCTTTGCTCTGTGGTTTATTAACACTTCACTGTATGCTACTTAACTGTGAATCCCAGCCTATACCTGCCTTTACTCTGTGGTTTATTAACACTTCACTGTATGCTACTTAACTGTGAATCCCAGCCTATACCTGCCTTTGCTCTGTGGTGTATTAACATTTCACTGTATGCTACTTAACTGTGAATCCCAGCCTATACCTGCCTTTGCTCTGTGGTTTATTAACATTTCACTGTATGCTACTTAACTGTGAATCCCAGCCTATACCTGCCTTTGCTCTGTGGTTTATTAACACTTCACTGTATGCTACTTAACTGAATCCCAGCCTATACCTGTCTTTACTCTGTGGTTTATTAACACTTCACTGAATGCTGTTTAACTGTGAATCCCAGCCTATACCTGCCTTTGTTCTGTGGTTTACTAACACTTCACTGTATGCTACTTAACTGTGAATCCCAGCCTATACCTGCCTTTGCTCTGTGGTTTATTAACACTTCACTGTATGCTACTTAACTGTGAATCCCAGCCTATACCTGCCTTTGCTCTGTGGTTTATTAACACTTCACTGTATGCTACTTAACTGTGAATCCCAGCCTATACCTGTCATTCCTCTGTGGTTTATTAACACTTCACTGTATGCTACTTAACTGTGAATCCCAGCCTATACCTGCCTTTGCTCTGTGGTTTATTAACATTTCACTGTATGCTACTTAACTGTGAATCCCAGCCTATACCTGCCTTTGCTCTGTGCTTTATTAACACTTCACTGTATGCTACTTAACTGTGAATCCCAGCCTATACCTGCCTTTGCTCTGTGGTTTATTAACACTTCACTGTATGCTACTTAACTGTGAATCCCAGCCTATACCTGCCTTTGCTCTGTGGTTTATTAACACTTCACTGTATACTACTTAACTGTGAATCCCAGCCTATACCTGCCTTTGCTCTATGGTTTATTAACACTTCACTGTATGCTACTTAACTGTGAATCCCAACCTATACCTGCATTTGCTCTGTGGTTTATTAACATTTCATTGTATGCTACTTAACTGTGAATCCCAGCCTATACCTGCCTTTGCTCTGTGGTTTATTAACTGTTCACTGTATGCTACTTAACTGTGAATCCCAGCCTACACCTGTCTTTACTCTGTGGTTTATTAACACTTCACTGTATGCTACTTAACTGTGAATCCCAGCCTATACCTGCCTTTGCTCTGTGGTTTATTAACACTTCACTGTATACTACTTAACTGTGAATCCCAGCCTATACCTGCCTTTGCTCTGTGGTTTATTAACACTTCACTGTATGCTACTTAACTGTGAATCCCAGCCTATACCTGCCTTTGCTCTGTGGTTTATTAACATTTCACTGTATGCTACTTAACTGTGAATCCCAGCCTATACCTGCCTTTGCTCTGTGGTTTATTAACACTTCACTGTATGCTACTTAACTGTGAATCCCAGCCTACACCTGTCTTTACTCTATGGTTTATAACCACTTCACTGTATGCTACTTAACTGTAAATCCCAGCCTATACCTGCCTTTGTTCTGTGGTTTATTAACACTTCACTGTATGCTACTTAACTGTGAATCCCAGCCTATACCTGCCTTTGCTCTGTGGTTTATTAACATTTCACTGTATGCTACTTAACTGTGAACCCCAGCCTATACCTGCCTTTGCTCTGTGGTTTACTAACACTTCACTGTATGCTACTTAACTGTGCATCCCAGCCTATACCTGCCTTTCCTCTGTGGTTTATTAACACTTCACTGTATGCTACTTAACTGTGAATCCCAGCCTATACCTGCCTTTGCTCTGTGGTTTATTAACATTTCACTGTATGCTACTTAACTGTGAATCCCAGCCTATACCTGCCTTTGCTCTGTGGTTTATTAACATTTCACTGTATGCTACTTAACTGTGAATCCCAGCCTATACCTGCCTTTGCTCTGTGGTTTATTAACACTTCACTGTATGCTACTTAACTGTGAATCCCAGCCTATACCTGCCTTTGCTCTGTGGTTTTATTAACACTTCACTGTATGCTACTTAACTGTGAATCCCAGCCTATACCTGCCTTTGCTCTGTGGTTTATTAACACTTCACTGTATGCTACTTAACTGTGAATCCCAGCCTATACCTGCCTTTGCTCTGTGGTTTATTAACACTTCACTGTATGCTACTTAACTGTGAATCCCAGCCTATACCTGCCTTTGCTCTGTGGTTTATTAACACTTCACTGTATGCTACTTAACTGTGAATCCCAGCCTATACCTGCCTTTGCTCTGTGGTTTATTAACACTTCACTGTATGCTACTTAACTGTGAATCCCAGCCTATACCTGCCTTTGCTCTGTGGTTTATTAACACTTCACTGTATGCTACTTAACTGTGAATCCCAGCCTATACCTGCCTTTGCTCTGTGGTTTATTAACACTTCACTGTATGCTACTTAACTGTGAATCCCAGCCTATACCTGCCTTTGCTCTGTGGTTTATTAACACTTCACTGTATGCTACTTAACTGTGAATCCCAGCCTATACCTGCCTTTGCTCTGTGGTTTATTAACACTTCACTGTATGCTACTTAACTGTGAATCCCAGCCTATACCTGCCTTTTGCTCTGTGGTTTATTAACACTTCACTGTATGCTACTTAACTGTGAATCCCAGCCTATACCTGCCTTTGCTCTGTGGTTTATTAACACTTCACTGTATGCTACTTAACTGTGAATCCCAGCCTATACCTGCCTTTGCTCTGTGGTTTATTAACACTTCACTGTATGCTACTTAACTGTGAATCCCAGCCTATACCTGCCTTTGCTCTGTGGTTTATTAACACTTCACTGTATGCTACTTAACTGTGAATCCCAGCCTATACCTGCCTTTGCTCTGTGGTTTATTAACACTTCACTGTATGCTATAACTGTGAATCCCAGCCTATACCTGCCTTTGCTCTGTGGTTTATTAACATTTCACTGTATGCTACTTAACTGTGAATCCCAGCCTATACCTGCCTTTGCTCTGTGGTTTATTAACACTTCACTGTATGCTACTTAACTGTGAATCCCAGCCTATACCTGCCTTTGCTCTGTGGTTTATTAACACTTCACTGTATGCTACTTAACTGTGAATCCCAGCCTATACCTGCCTTTGCTCTGTGGTTTATTAACACTTCACTGTATGCTGCTTAACTGTGAATCCCAGCCTATACCTGCCTTTGCTCTGTGGTTTATTAACACTTCACTGTATGCTACTTAACTGTGAATCCCAGCCTATACCTGCCTTTGCTCTGTGGTTTATTAACACTTCACTGTATGCTACTTAACTGTGAATCCCAGCCTATACCTGCCTTTGCTCTGTGGTTTATTAACACTTCACTGTATGCTACTTAACTGTGAATCCCAGCCTATACCTGCCTTTGCTCTGTGGTTTATTAACACTTCACTGTATGCTACTTAACTGTGAATCCCAGCCTATACCTGCCTTTGCTCTGTGGTTTATTAACACTTCACTGTATGCTACTTAACTGTGAATCCCAGCCTATACCTGCCTTTGCTCTGTGGTTTATTAACACTTCACTGTATGCTACTTAACTGTGAATCCCAGCCTATACCTGCCTTTGCTCTGTGGTTTATTAACACTTCACTGTATGCTACTTAACTGTGAATCCCAGCCTATACCTGCCTTTGCTCTGTGGTTTATTAACACTTCACTGTATGCTACTTAACTGTGAATCCCAGCCTATACCTGCCTTTGCTCTGTGGTTTATTAACACTTCACTGTATGCTACTTAACTGTGAATCCCAGCCTATACCTGCCTTTGCTCTGTGGTTTATTAACACTTCACTGTATGCTACTTAACTGTGAATCCCAGCCTATACCTGCCTTTGCTCTGTGGTTTATTAACACTTCACTGTATGCTACTTAACTGTGAATCCCAGCCTATACCTGCCTTTGCTCTGTGGTTTATTAACACTTCACTGTATGCTACTTAACTGTGAATCCCAGCCTATACCTGCCTTTGCTCTGTGGTTTATTAACACTTCACTGTATGCTACTTAACTGTGAATCCCAGCCTATACCTGCCTTTGCTCTGTGGTTTATTAACACTTCACTGTATGCTACTTAACTGTGAATCCCAGCCTATACCTGCCTTTGCTCTGTGGTTTATTAACACTTCACTGTATGCTACTTAACTGTGAATCCCAGCCTATACCTGCCTTTG
>NC_056747.1:1362371633-1362571633 GCF_019279795.1 Protopterus annectens
GTTTCAACGAACACCTCTTCGGTGACACATAATGAATGTACGCACTAAACCGCGATCATTCAGACCAGCGATTTCTTTCCCTGGGAAATAAATCACTTGGCCATCCCCATAAGTTTGACATTTTCCCCACTGTAGTGCGATCTCGGAGTTGGTATATTTAGTTAGGGGGGGTGTGGGGGCCACAGCCTCCCACATTGGGGGTTGTGGGGGCAGAGCCCCCCACTTTATGTTTCTAATGATTTTTTTTTTTTAGACAAGTGATTTCTTTCCCAGGGAAAGAAATTGCTGATGTCAGCCTTCTCAGTTTTGTGCGTTCACTGTTTATGTGTCACCAAAGAGGTGTTCGCTGAAACACCTCTTCGGTTATTTAATATAGACCCGCTTTCTAATGGTAGAAGCACTGAGTCAGAAGGCAAGGTTTAGTGGTGCAGCCAAAATAGAGTCATTTGCTTAGTGAGCTCCAGAACAGTTTGGGGTTCGTCTGATTGTCGATTTGGGAGTTGTGATAGAATGTTTTTGTTAGCTTTTATTTTATGTTCGGTTATGGTATTATTGCATTTTTATTAATTTTTTTGAGATCACTGTACAACTGTCAGATACAAAACTAAACTGTCCCCACATAATTTTCACACAATGGGGCTTCTTTAGTAGAAAAACAGGGTTGCGCATTCATTGTTAGCACTGACAGTGGAGTAAGGCTGTACTGTGCTTCATAGGGGATGTGATGTTACCAACAACCTGCCCAAATGTTCACATGAATGCTAAACATAACAGAGCGTGGTGTTAACACATATCATTAAATGGTCTACATATAAACAAACTTCATATACTGTATATAAAAACAAATATATTTAAAAAAACTCACTGAATATACACTGTAGGTATTCTTTAGTAGAAGTCTTCTTTAAGACATCTGTTTGGCTTCATTTCCACATTTGAATATCCTTACAGTGTGTGAACTGCAGTAACACTTTAATTATAGCAAAATAATGAGACAGACACATTCATTGTACGTGTTTATTCTTTATGTTTTACCTTGTCTTCCAGTGTCACTGTTTCATATATACCATTTAAAATGCTTTAGATTTTCCACAACCTATGTCATAGGTTCTAAATGCATTGGCAAGCTAATATTCTACAAAGTAATGCACCTGATCTATTTTGAATGGTGTCATTATGCTATATAAGGACTACTTCTCTCTTTGTGTTTATGTCTGTGCATACCTGTCATAGGTACCCTTCCATGATCACTTCCACACATGAAATTCCAAGTCCACGTGGGAATTCCTTCTGGCACTTTAACATACTCCGTACTTTAAGTAAAGGGAAACACTACTCTCACATCCTAGTCTGTTTTGTCAGGACACTAATGTAAAACTGAGACATTATGCACATTCCGACCTGCTAGTGAGTTGAGTTCAATACCAGATGGTGACATCTAAGTGGTTAGTCAATGGTTACTGTGCATCGGAAAGAGAACTGCTCTCCTTTGTGTTGGGGTGGAAGCTCACCCTAAAGTTTACATGCTTAGGGTTACCAGTGATCTTTCTTTATACAGAAGATTCTCTGTTTGGGCACTTGCATCCTGTTATAGAAACTGACAAATGTCCTGACATTTTAGGATAAAAAATATTCTCCAGGTTTCCTGTAATAGTTGCATAAAACAAATAGTTTGTGTCTGAAACATCTTAGAATTATAGAAAACAGCAGAAACATCTCAAATTCTACAACAGTAAGTTTCTATTGTGGCAAAACAATGAAGTTCCATACTTTGTACTGACTATGGGTATGGTGTGCCCTCCAAAATCTCATATTTCCATAAAAAATCCCACTTTGGTCATTTGAAAAGCTGGCAACCCTATGCATGTTACCTTTAGGAATGCAACATCCCTGACCATCGAATCACACAGGTTGGTGGTATTTTTGTGGAGTAAAGGCCTCTGTTACTGCACCACCACCACAGGTCCATCATTGACACATGGCAGTATAACAGCAGCATGCTGTGACCATGTCATCACAAAGAAGCTCGATTCCATCAATACCGATCCTCTTATTACATCAAAGTCTGCTTCTTCTGTCACTTAGGTCTGCCTGCACTGCTTAACAGTATTTTACAATGCCATGCATTGTGGTCCTAGGGATTATTAACACAACACCATGCACTGTGGCCCTGGAGATTTTTAACACAACACCATGCACTCTGGCCCTAGAGATTATTGACAGAACACCATGCATTGTGATCCTAGTTATGATAAGCAGAGTACCATGCACCATACTTCTCAACCTCTTAATGCAAGAAATCTGGACAAAGCCTGATAAAATCAGGGGACAAAGGCCCAAACATAGGGACATATTTGAAATACTACTCTTATAAACTTAGAAAGTTGTTATAGTAATAAGGTTTGCTCTAACATACATTTTCTGAACAATTTGAAGTCTGAAACTCAAATGTATGCCATTATTTAGTGACGTTAATTCTCAGATCACTCCAGTGATTTGCCAAAAAACTACAAATTTTATGAGGAACAAACCAAAATATAAGCCAAAGATCTGGACATTCTGTGAAAATCTGTACAGTTCAGAGGTATGCCATGCACTGTGGTCCAATAGATAATTAATAGCACACCATGCATTGTGGTCCTAGAGATTATTAACAGAACACCATGCAGTATGACCCTAGAGATTATTAACAGAACACCTTACACTGTGGTCCTAGAAATTATTAACTGAACACCATGCACTATGGCCCTAGAGATTATTGACATAACACCATGCACTGTGGTCTTAGTGATTACTAACTCAATACCATGCACTGTGGCCCTAGATATTATTAACAGAACACCGTGCATTATGATTCCAGTGATTATTAACAGAACACCATGCATTGTGGCCCTAGGTATTACTAACACAGCACCATGCACTGCGGTCCTAGAGATTATTAACAGAACACCATGCACTATGGCCCTAGAGATTATTAACAGAACACCATGCACTATGGCCCTAGATATTATTAACAGAATACCATGCATATGGCCCTAGGGGTTATAACCAGAACACCTTGCACTGTGGCCCTAGAGATTATTAACAGAACACCACACACTATGGCCCTAGAGATTATTAACAGAACACCATGCACTGTGACTCTAGTGATTATTAACAGAACACCATGCACTATGGCCCTAGCGATTATTAACAGAACATCATACACTGTGACTCTAGTGATTATTAATAGAAGACCATGTACTATGGCCCTAGTGATTATTAACAGAACACCATGCACTATGGCCCAGAGCACATGCACTGTGACTCTAGTGATTATTAACAGAATACCACACACTATGGCCCTAGAGATTATTAACAGAACAATATGCACTATGGCCCTAGAGATTATTAACAGAACACCATGCACTATGGCCCTAGAGATTATTAGCAGAACATCATTCACTCTGGCCCTAGAGATTATTAACAGAGCACCATGTACTGTGACCCTAGAGATTATTAGGAGAACACCATGCACTATGGCCCTAGAGATTATTAACAGAGCACATGTACTGTGACTCTAGTGATTATCAACAGAAAACCACACACTATGGCCCTAGAGAGTATTAACAGAACACCATGCACTGTGGCCCTAGAGATTATTAGCAGAGCACATGCACTGTGACTCTAGTGATTATTAACAGAACACCATGCACTATGGCCCTAGAGATTATTAACAGAACACCATGCACTGTGTCCCTAGGGATTATTAACAGAACACCATGCACTGTGGCCCTAGGGATTATTAACAGAACACCATGCATTGTGGCCCTAGAGATTATTAACAGAGCACCATGCACTGTGGCCCTAGAGATTATTAACAGAACATCATGCACTGTGATCCTATTTATTATTAACAGAACACCATGCACTGTGTCCCTATGGATTATTAACAGAACACCATGCACTGTGGCCCTAGGGATTATTAACAAAACACCATGTATTGTGGCCATAGGGATTATTAGCAGAGCACCATGCACTGCAGCCCTGGAGATTATTAACAGAACACCACACACGGTGGTCCTAGTGGTTATTAACAAAGCACTATGCATTGTGGTCCTAGGGACTATTAACAGAACACCATACACTGTGGTCCTAGTGATTATTAACAGAATACCATGTAATGTGGCCCTAGAGATTATTAAAAGAACACAATACACTGTGACCCTAGAGCTTATTAACAGAGTACAAGTACTGTGACTCTAGTGATTATTAACAGAGCACATGCACTGTGGCTCTAGAGATTATTAACAGAACACCATGCATTGTGGTCCTAGAAATTATTAACAGTACACCATACACTGTAGCTCTATAGATTATTAACACAACACAATGCACTGTGGCTCTAGAGATTATTGACAGAGCATAATGCCCTGTAGTCCTGGAGAGTGTTAACAAAACACCATGTCCTGCAGCCCTAGAGAAAATGGATCACACCTTATAATGTTCCTTATAAACAAGATTATTCCTTATACCTTCGTTTCAGACCCAAAACACAAGGAAAATGTCAAACAGTCATTTAGTACCAAAAATGCAAGTCTTTTGTAAATAAATTTCATCCATGTAATAATCCATTTAATGTAGTTAAGATAAGCAGT
Source organism: Protopterus annectens (assembly GCF_019279795.1). Taxonomy (NCBI): domain Eukaryota; kingdom Metazoa; phylum Chordata; order Ceratodontiformes; family Protopteridae; genus Protopterus; species Protopterus annectens. Next base: position 1,362,376,271 of record NC_056747.1, read on the forward strand.
TCTGCAATGTTTAATGATTCCTGTTTGTGTTTATCATTCAGCATTATCACCCATATAACTTGTCGTTTAACCTAAGAGATGTCACACAAGGAAGTAAAGAAGCCTACCCAGTAAATAGTTATGCGTGTTCATCTACCAAGTACCCCAGGTACATCTCTACTTCTTAGCAAAAGAAATCTGAACAAAGTCATAAATAATAGGGGATAAAGGCCCAAAAATAGGGGCAATTTTACCTATTGCTCTTATAAGCTTATAAAGTTGACAGAATAACATGTTTTGCATTAGCATAAATTTTCTGAAGGGTATGAACTCTGAAACAAATGTTTGTTATTATTTTCTGACTTTAATACTCAATAATTTGCCAGAAAACCAACACATTTATGAGGACTACACAAAAAATATGAGTCAAATGAGAGGTATGACCCCCTCCCAGCTAGGCAACAGGAACATTTTGTAATGCCAGGCTTCTCCTGACAGTAAGGTGAAACGTACTCCATGATCTTGGAAGGTGTTGTATCATGTGTCTGTTACATTCATTTGTGTTATTAGTCTCCTAATCTGTTATATTAGTTTGTGTTATTAGTCTCCTGATCTGTTACATTAATTTGTGTTATTAGTCTCCTAATCTGTTACATTAGTTTGTGTTATTAGTCTCCTGATCTGTTACATCAGTTTTGTTTATTAGTCTCCTGATCTGTTACATTAATTTGTGTCATTGGTATACTGATCTGTTACATTAGTTTGTGTTACTGGTCTGTTCTACAGGAGGTTGAGGTGAAATTTCTCAAGTATCAGTTATCCAAAGAAAGAGACAGTGAGAAGCATATGATGAATCACTGTTTTCCACAGAAAATCATTGCCAGTGTGATTTCTAAGTGTACATGGGCAATAATTCCTTTATTTTGGGAGATGTATCCCTTCTTTGAGTTTGTGCAACCATAGAATTAGTTTATATAAGTTTGGAGGTGAGGGGTTTGTCCCCACATTGCTAAATGTAGTGGAGCTTGCCCCCTGCAAAAAAAATAAAAAATACAACATTTTCACCATTCCATGTTTTGGGCATTATTTTTCAGTGTTTCTGATGCTTGGGATTGTGTAGTTTGGCGATGCATTGCAGATCCATATTAGTGATTTTTATTTAGTTTCAGGTGTAATCTCTCAAACAGAATCAGACATTGTCAAACAGAAGTGGCAAAGCTGATTTTATGTAATCTATAAGAAGTAGAATATAATGTCACTCCATGAAGCCCTTCTGAATAGTTTCAATTGTTCAATGTTATGGTTTTTCTCACTGCATATTTTCAAATTCCTTCAGGTGGCTTATGTAAAGGTTGCAAAACATAGTACTGCATTGCATGATGTGTCAGATATGTGAGGTTACTGCATTACATAATGTGTCAGATATGTGAGGTTACTGCATTATATGATGTGTCAGATATGTGCAGCATAAAGTCGTTCATTGATCTCCCAGAGGTAACTAGACATGTCTTTTAGAATTAGATGGGCTAAAGAATGCTTTCCTGCCTCTGGCAGATATACAAATGCCAAAGTTAACATTGTCGTCTACCATTAACACTTCATCTTTAAGGACAGGGACATGTTTTATGATCGGAACATTTATTTTGTAATCATAATTTAGCTGTCTTTTGCTAAGTTTTATAGGATCATATGTAAGTAGTAGGCTATCTACATTTTAAGCCTATCCAATTTACCTTTTTGTGCTCAAAATAACCTCTCCTATTTAGTTATAGATTGGCCTTGCCCATCCCATGGTCAATAATTATATATTACCCCTAATGAGAAAAACTAGAATCATACTATAGATAATTTGTGGGGACCCATGCATGGGATAAAACATTTAGGAACTGCCCCTGTCCATTAGTAGTATAGGAGGTAGTTCTGGGGTAAATTTTTGTTTCCCATCCATAGATCTAAGTTGCACTTCAAAACAGACAGGGATGAACTTTGTTTTATGTGAATGGGGAGTCTGTGCCGTAGCAGCGGTATCTTCTGGGAAATATACCTATCCATCCAAACTATTCTGTTGATGTTGTGAAAGTGGTTTAGATCCCTAGACTGACAATTTCCGATGCCATTTGACTTGCTGATGTGCAGCAAATTGATCAGTAATGGGTTTGAGAATGCTTTGTATGCCAGATGCAAGTCACCTCCTAGCAGTCTGTAGGATACTGAAAATAGTGATGGTGGTCTGAGGTGGTCCACTTAGGAGAGGTTGTTTAGGCCTTTTATCCTTTTAGAAAGGTATCTCTCTGGGATTTCTAGTTGTTGCAAGTATTCTGGACAGATACATACCAAAGGGGGCACTGCATTCAATGGTTGGCCTAATAAGGGCTGAGTAAAGGGGGGGCAATAACATCCCTAGATCTAGACACAATCCCTTTGTTTATAAGCTGTGCAGTATAGAAGGCCTTTCCTTTAACAATAGACACATGCTGGCTGAAAGTTAGGTCATAGTCAACATACATTCCCAAATCATGAACAACTTGGTCAACTCTTAGGAGTATATTGTCAATTTGGTAGCTCCCTGGGGTAGATGACTTCCCAGAGAACACAGTCATGCATTTTTGGCAATCAGTTGCAGACCATTATTTTGACACCAGTTATTTACTTGCGACAAACCTCTCTGTAGATGCTACATTACCATGTACACTACACTATCATGATGCTATATTTACTTACATCAGAGTTGGGATGATTATCATTGCATAGAGTCAGTATTTTATTCATCATCTTAGAAGACTTTAGTATCTTTTACTGAAGCAGTTATATAACTCAGTTTGCAATGATATGATCATTCATTACCAGTTCCCTACTTTTACACATGAGAAAAATAGTCAGAATAGAAGCGGCCCCAGTTCAGAGCCTATTGGAAAATTATTGCTGGCTCACTAATCCTGGTAGTAGGGAAGTGACTCTAGCTATCTGTTGGGGTGACACCCAGGGAGACTGGAAAACTAGGATTAGTCCTTTAGAGCCTACACTGCCAAGCACCCAGGGAATTGCATGTGTGCAAAGGAATGTACATTGCAGAGATGCAGACTGCATCTTCAGTGCCCAAGGCAGCTTCAAGGGGGTTAGAAGGTCTGGGGGGTGGGGACATCCAGCAGACTGGCCCACTTGCAACCACCTGATTCTTGCTTTTCTTTGGGAAACAGGCTGAGCAGACCCTGCAGGCAAGGAATAGTATGTGTGTGTGTGTTTGGAGGCCAAGCCTGCTTCCCTGAGGTAGGTGGCCACTGTGGAGCTCAAGAGTTGCCATGGGAGACAGAAGCACTGGTGACAATGGGCTGGCCATCAGAGTGACCTTCTGCCAGCCACATGACTCTTGCTTCTTGTTGAGAAGTGAATAGGCTGATGGGGCCCTCCAGAAAGGAAATAAATGGGCTATAGAGCTCTCACGCCATCTGGTAGGTTCCTGGCTCAAGCCCAAAGGAAACAGCCTAAATGTGTTAGGGGATAAATGAAGGGGAATCACTGGACAAAGGCCAGTAGACAGGGGTGAGAAAAAAACAGCATACACTGTCAGCATTTCAAATACAACTGCCGTTACCTCTTCAAAGAATACCACTATATCACTATATTTAACAAAAGTAGGTTCCACCATAATTTTGGATGGGCTCCAGTATGACTTTGTCTGTGATTTTACATAGAAAACTAATGGGATTGAAGCTGCCTAGATCTCATGTGTCCCTCAACTTTGTGAGTTTGTACCTCTACCACCTATCTCTCTTATTAAATCAGGAAACATAACATGTCAACCTTTTATTTAACATTTGTGACAGAGGTTTATTCATGATTTCCTTTATCCTGGGTAAAAAAACAACACTGGATTAATTAGCTGATGTTTTTGGCTTGAATTTTTAAATAAAGGGGTGTCTCACCTAGTTTCTTTAGCACCCTGACATATTTTTTGCTTATTGTGAAGTCTACACAATTTTTGTCTACAAGGACATTTGCTATTTCCAGTGGCTGAAATGATTAATTATTTATTGATAACATGTTACATTCACAGTTTTTACTTATGAGATTTATGACTGAATTAAAGAACACTTTATTGCTTTCAGCTTTTGAGAACAAGTTGAGTTCATACTTAAATCTGGAAAATTTTATAAGAAAAGTATGTAGCTTTTGTAGTTTATTTAATCTAGACTTGTTTTTATGTCTATGGTCATTTCTGAATGCTATGTTGAGCCTCTTTTTACTGTTATATATCTTATTATTTATGTAAATGCAATAACATATTTTAATTTACCAGCATATTTGTCTCTTACTAGTATGTGCAATATGAAATAGGTATATATTCATTAAGTAATGTCCTTTAAGGGACAAAGCGTTCAGCCACAGAATGTTTTTCTGAATACATAAAAACAAACACACACGCATGCGCATATATATATATATATATATATATATATATATATATATATATATATATATATATATATATATATATATATATATATATATACACACACACACACACACACACACACACACACACCTCTCTCTCTCTCTATATATATATATATATATATATATATATATATATACACACACACACACACACACACACACACACACACACACACACATAAATACACACACACACACACACACACACACACACATATATATATATATATATATATATATATATATATATATATATATATATATATAGGGAGAGAAAGCACAACTGTTTGTGAACATACATAGCCAGCTGATCGATGCATTACATATGGTAATACAGGTCGGAGATGCACTTCATTCTTCATAAAGTACATAACCACATCAATAACAATGCCAGTGCAACCAACGTGTGAGTTCTGCTGCATAAATAAACTCATAAGCTCCATCACTGAGTACATATCTTTTATCTCTTACTGTCCCCAAACAAAACATAGGGTTACCTTACAGACTTTCCACTAGTGCTGAGTTGTATTAGCGTACTGATTGGTTCCAGCTGATATGTACTACAACAAATAGTGTTTCTGCCTGCTACTGTCCTCACCCTGCCCCCATATCCCACCCACCCCCAGCATACTTACACTTATTCTAATCAAACTTCCCTACCATTAGAATCACAGCCAAAATACATCTGCAGCACCAACTCTAACCACACCTCCAGCCTACCATCAACCTCCCACCTCGAGTACCATGATCCTACACACTCTACCTATATTTTTTACATGCACCATTCTTGCACACATTACATCTTACCAAAACACCATTATAGCCCCACCAAACAGCTTCCACTGCACAACTACATTCACCACCACTCATGTCACACTATCACACTACTCATAAACCTCGCAAAACAAATACACTACAATGCACAACCCACTTAGGCTATCACCTCCACCACACAAACAAAAAGCATCCCTAAAACCTTACAGATCATCCCTCAACCTACTTTATCTATCACCCACTTCACCCAAACAAAAGGCTACCCTAAAACTTAAGCTAATCTTCTCATTGCTAAAATGAATGTCCTCAGCGGGACATCCACCCAAACCCTGGACCCTACAACTCCTCCACTGATAGTCAGCCTAACAACCTCACCCACCCTCAAATTGCATCCAATAGGAAACCAACTGACCTCTTTATCTTAAGCCCAATTATCAGAAGGATAACCAATAAAATCCATGAACTCCACACTACCATAGACTTATACTCCCCTGATATTATCATTCTAACAGAAACCTGGCTCAAACCTCACATTACCAGTGAGCAAATTCTCCCTTCAGGCTACAATATCCTAAGACAAGATCAGTTGCACAAAAAAATGGGGTGGTGTAGCTATAATGTATAAACAGAATCTTAATATTCAAATCCTAAACTTATCAGCCCCCCTAAATGACAAAGAAGAAATAATCTATACCAACCTAAATGTAAACCAAGACAAGACCATTAACATAATAGGATGCTACTTCCCATCTGGCAACAATATCCCTCCACTAGAAAACCTACTCAGCTGGATAAATCATCAACTTCCACAAGAAACCATAATATTAGGTGATTTTTAATATAGACTGACTATCCTGTTCCAACCACCATCCAGCCCACCATCTAAATCTTCATGTTTTTTCCAACTTATCCAGACACCCATCACAATAAATAATTCCAACAAGCATTCTATTCTTGACTGGATACTAGTCAGCAAGAGCCCTCAATCATACATAGCTGGCTGCCTACCAGATATCCTCAGTGATCATACCCCAACATTCCTACTCAAAAAACACATATATCAGGCTAAACCTATTACCTATCAGCAAATACATAACAAAACTTTAACCCTGACAACTTCATCTCATTCCTAAAAAACTGCAACAGGACTCCACTAAAATACCTCAAACTTGATGACACTGTCCAATTTTTCAATACCACCTTCCTTAAAGTCCTAAACACCCATGCACCCACAAGATTTACTAGAGTTAAAGCCCAGTCCTCCCCATGGCTATAAAAAGCCACTAGATCAGAAATGAAAAACCAAGAACCAAGATAGAGCCTAGAATCACTGGCGCAAGACAAAAAACCCTCTGATAAACAGAAATGATGTGAATTACGTAACAAAGTCAAAAAATTAATAAAACAGGACAAAATCCTATATTACCAGTCTGCCCTGAACTCCACCCAAAACAACCCTAAACAGTTCTGGTCAACCATCCCCTCCACCAAACAAAACAAACTCCTCTGAAAACATTGCCACCTCTTTCAACACTCACTTCACACAAACCGTTATATCACTAGTAAAACAACACAACCCTTCTTCCCTACCCCATCCAACTACACCTAGTAACCTGCCCACTGCATTCTCTTTCTCTCCTATCCCTACCTCCAACATAAAAAACTCTTATAGAAACTAAAGCCCACAAAATGAGCATTTGACAACCTCCCAGCTGAGTACTTTAAAATTCCAGCTGAAGCCATAATCTACCCAGTTGCAATTCTGATTAACCAATCTTTACCTGAAAGCTATGTCCCTTCACAATGGAAAATATCCCACATTATCCCCCTCCACAAAGGTGGGCCCTCCACAGAATTCACCAACCATAGCAATTCTGTCTCCTCTATCCAAAACAACTGAGAGATGCATTCACTCTAAAGTTCTAAACTACCTCCTTACTAACAACCTCCTATCTAACACACATAATGGTTTCCGACCATACCACAGCACAACCACTGCCTTACTTGCTTTCACTAAAACAATCCTTCAACATAAAAACAATGGTTATTTCAGCTCTGCAACTTTCCTAGACCTATCTAAAGCATTCAACATGGTCTCTCAAACAACTCATCACTGTCCTCAATACTCTATCCTTCTCTCAATCTGTCACAAACTGGTTCCAAAGCTACCTGACTGACCACCATCAATTCGTTGTTTGCCATAATGATAAATCCCCCCAACTCCCTATCTCAATTGGGGTTCCCCAAGGATCCATCCTTGGGCCCTTAATCTTCTCCATATTCACTAATAATCTAGCCTCTGCTACCAAACAAGCCACTCTCATACAGCACACAGATGATTCCACCATCATCTGCTCAGCCCACTCCCTACCTGAACTTCAAAAGACCACACAGGAAGCCCTTTCCTCAGTTGAAACTTGGCTTTCAGATACACAATTAATACTTAACCTAAACAAAACAAAACTCCTCATGTTCTAACCCACCAAACACAATCTAAACACCCACCGATTTAATATTAAAGCCAATGACAACACTATTATCCCCCCCAACAGACCACATCAAACTTCTTGGAGCTGAAATTGGCAATAACCTCAAGTTTGACATCCACATCTCATTAACCATAAAACAAGTATACAAAAAAAGGAGCTTTATACAGAAATAAGCAATTCCTCACCAAACCAGCCAAGATTTCAGTTGCAAATAGCCACCTAATCTCCACCCTACTCTACACCTCTCCAATATTTACCAACCTAAGGCAAAGTGAGTTAAGTAAACTCGAGGCTTGCTACAACAACATAGCAAGGTTTGCCACTGGCGCAAACTACCATAGCCACCACTGCACCTCACTTACTAAACTAGGCTAGCTAGAACTCCCTCACCTCTTTCAATGGTACCAACTCTCACTCGCCCACAAACTACTAAATCATCCTCTAAAAGTCCCCTCCCTCCAAAATCTACTCCAACCCTATCATACCACCAGACCACTATGCTCCAGCAACAAACATTAATTGCAGGTAACTAAAACCAGGAACTCTGCTGGAGAAGCTCTCTTCTCCTACTCCATAGCAAAATAATGGAATACCCTTCCTCACACTAACTTCTCTGTCATCACGTACTAATTTCAAAGCTGCTCTAAAATCTCATCTAAAAGAGCACTGGACATGCCCCTGTAACAAACCTCTCTAACATCTCTACCCCAACCACTGTAATCCCCTTCTTCCACCCCTCCAACTACCTCAGATTGCAGCCAAATACATTGCTTGTAAGCCTATATCTCAGCTGTAATCTTAGCCACTGTTATTCAAGGGTAATAGCTGCTAGCTCAGCTATTATAATATTATAATACTTGCTAGTCTTTATGGCACCAATGATATAAGTGTTGTACCATTTAACTAAATACTTAATTTCATTTTGAACTCTAACTGTTTACTACTATTGTTAAACAAAAACCTACCTATACTTCTTGTAACCTGTAATTAATTGTTGTTTTTAATTGTTGTTTTTATTGTGGAGCTTTTCTCCATGGGCCTTCACTGAAAAAGGACCTGTGTCCAGTCAGATTTTCCCAGTCAACAAATGTAAATAGATAAATACATAAATATATTCTGAAACGTACCACAAAGTCGGACAATAGTGCCTAATTTTATTTCTTTTTGATAGCCTTGAAAAAAAAAAAAGGCACATTCCACACACACCTTTCAACTGTACACATTTCTCAGAATGTCCAGATTTATGCCTCATATTTTTGGTCTGTTTCTCATAAAATTGTGGTTTTTCTGGCAAATCACTGAGGGACGAAGTCAGAAAATAATGACAGAAATTTGAATTTCAGAATTCATACTATTCAAAAAAATCATGTTAATGCTAAAACCTTTTATTCTATCGATTTTCTAAGTTTGTAAGAGTAACATTTTTGGGCCTTTGTCCCCCCATTATTTATGGCTTTATCCAGATTTCTTGCTCTAAGAAGGTGAGAGGTATGATTCCACAAACATCATAGAAGTTACAGAGCTGAAGAAATATTTCAGGATGTTGGAGGTATGTTTAAGACAGAAGGTGAGAAACTGTCCTGCATGACTGCATTGTTATAGGAGTTATTGGTTTGGATAATGATGTCAGAAAAACACATTAAAGCTAAATAGATACTGCAGTTCTTGATCTTCTAAGAAGAATTTAATTATTTCCAAGGAATATATGCTAAAACCATCAGGGATCCAGTGTCACCAGAAAGATTCTGTACTCTACTGTACCAGATTGCAGTCATAGCCTTACCTCAGAAGTTGTGCCTAACCCTCTCAGTATTTTAATCAATGAGGGCAGCAGTATAATGCAGAATTATATACAAAGCATATTTATTTTATTTTATTTTACATTTGTTGACCGGGCTAGTCTAACTGGATATATGTCCATTTTCAGTAGAGGCCCGGGGAGATAAGCTCCAAGACATGATAAAATACAAATACAATTACAAACAACAAAAAGCAAAATTTGTAATAAAAAATAGCAAATATAATAAAAATATAATAAAAATAATCAAGCAATGGTAACGTGTTGTAAAGCATAGTGGTTAGCACAGGGTTTGTAAAGAGAACAAGAGTCATAAACAGTAAAAATTGAAAGGTATAGGGACATATCTTTAAGATGACCATGTGTACATATGTTGAGATGCTAACTGTTACAAATTGACACTGATGGTCGCACTTCATGTAAATAATATGCACTGAGCACTATGTGTTGCTGAACAGCATGTCTATAACAAAATGAAGCATACCACACCTTGTCTTTTTACAACTGTCGTAGAAGAATGTCTTACATTCTTTCTGCAGTATTTATTTACATGCCTAGGTTCATAGGTTTATGCTAGGCTAATGACCACCAGCGTCTTTTCAAGCCTAGCCATGCAACTCAACCCAGTTTTGTCCCAGAATTCCCTGAATACCTACATATATGGTGGGATGGTGGGGTATGTTAGTAAAGAGGTAGCCAAGGGTTATGTGGGGGGTATATTAGTTGGGGATTACTTAAATTACTGTCAACCTCTGTCCATCAGAGATATGGGGGCTACACTGACGGTGAATTTGTAATTTCCATCCAATGATCAAGGACCTTTTGAATACGGTCAGGGATGAACTCTGCTTCACATAGATGGGGACCTTATTCTATAGTGCAGGGATCCTTTCAGACACATACTGGTCTCTCCAGCATGTTTTATTTATGTCAAAGGTAAAGTTCAGGTCCTTGAATCTAGTGTTTCTGGTACTGTTTGTTTTGCATATGTGCAAGTGATCCATCAGAGCTGGACCTGAGGATGCCTTATATACAAGACATAGATCACCTCTCAAAAACCTGTAGGAGGCTGAGTACAGAGATAGGGCCTTAAGGTGATTAGTAGGACAGGTTATTCATACCCTGGATTCTCCTGGCAGCTAACCTTTGAGGGCGTTCCAACTGTTGCTAGTACCTGGTTAAGGACAAGTCCAAATGGGACATTGTACTCAATAATGGGTCTGATAAGGGCTGTGTAGATTAGTACTATAGCTTATTCTGACCTGGATGCCATACCTTTGTATATGAGTTGGGTGACATAGAATGATTTTATTACTATCTTGGCTACATGTTGGTCAAAGGCCAGATTACTGTCTACATATACTTCCAGATCCCTATCGGGTCAACTCTTAGGGATATTTTATCGATGGAGTAATTAGCTTGTGTGGACAATTTCCCAAAGGGCACTATAATGCATTTCTTTGCACTGTTTTAATCCGTGACTTTGGCACCAGTCATTTGTTTGTATTATACGCTCTTGTAGGATGTTGCCGTAGTATGTGGAATCTATGATAGCTCCCAACTGACAGTCTTCAGTGAACTTGGTGAGCCAGGGGCCTTTGACATTAGCCTTTACTTCCAAGGAGTAGATCCCAAACAGGAGTGGGCCCAATTTGGAGTCCTGGGTTACTCCACTGGTGACAGATATCCTGGGAGAGGTGGTCTCATCGAACCTGACTTCTTGGGTCCCATCTGTGAGCCAGACAGAAATACAGTGAGTTTTGTAGGGATTTATGCCTAGTACTGAGAGTTTGTGAACAATATTTGAGTGAGGTATTATATCAAACACCTTGGCCAGGTCAAGGTAGGTGGTATGCATCATTTTCCCATTATCCATAGCTTTTATGGTCTTCTTGAAGAAGTCTACCAGGTTGAGTAGGCAAGATCTTTCCTTAACAAAGCCAACTTAGAATGGGTCCAGTATCTGTAGGTCATTAATGTCCTTGTTGATCATGTCCATGATAATCCATTCCATGGCTTTGCATGTCAGACTTGTCAGAATGATGGTTCTATAGCTCCCGGAGTCAGCTGATCGTCCACCCTTATGAAGACATGATCAGTGCAGCCTTCCATTCACTTGGCTTGTAACCACTTTTGAGGCTGTAGATGATGAATGCTTCAAGTGGTCCTGGCAGGTCTTGTTTTAGGCCATTTAGGAGGCAACCCTTGATGTTGTCAGGGCCTACTGAAGTAGTGTTTTGGCCTTAGTGAACAACACTAGAACCTGGTCCCTAATGACAGTGGAGGAAATGCTAGACGGGATTTCACAGCAGAGTAGTGGGGAGAAGTTAGAGCTAAATGCTTCAGTCAGTAGATTTGCTTTGTCACCCAGGTTAGTGAAGGTCGTGTCATTTACCACCAGTTCTGCACACTGCTGAGTGTTAGTTTTAAGGCTCCTGACATACCTGAAGAAGTCTTTGTGATTGATCTTACCCTGGGAGGCTATCCTGACCTTGTAAATGGCTTTTTTCTCTTTATTACACCTCTTAGATTTCTTTAGTTGAATCAGAGAGCTCCTGTCTCTATGAGAGTTGCACTTTCTGATTTTGGCCTTGACTTTTTTTCTTTTGTTGTATACCCTGTTAAGGGAAGGATTCCATCAGGGGGTTTTGTTTTTTGTGTTGGATCTGTGCTTACTTCTGGCAGTTATGGCAGTTGCGATGCAGCTATTTTCATGTTTGTACAGGGTTTCTGTAAATAATTCTGCATTGGTAGCTGGGTTCTCAGGGTTTGGGGGAGCCATAAATTCTGACAAACTATCACTTAATAGGATGTAGTTTTCTTTAGAACAGTTCCTAACTGTTACAAGTTTAATTGGGTTTTCTGTATTGATTTTTATTTTAAGGTAGTCAGCTTTGTGATATGACGAGACCAATGAGGATGTGACACAAGGGATTGGGGTGCAACGCTCTCCCATGTTGATGAGTATTAGGTCCAATAGTTTTGAGCCTCTGAAAGGTGTGTACGCTATACGGTCCAGGGTGTTTGTCTTGATAAAGTCCAGGAAACCTGCCTGTGATTTAGAGGCAGTGTATGTTTCCTAGTCTATACAGGGATAGTTAAAGTCTCCAATGAATAGGGTATTTGGTTGGATGCTGAGTGCCTCTAGTAGGTCTAGGTAAAAGTTGTGAGCTTTATGGGTCACAGAGGGTGACATATAGCTAGTCGTGAGATGGTGAGGAACCTTGTCTATGTTGACATGGACATGGATGAAGTCCAGGGCATCATCTGTTTGACCAACTTAGAGTTGTATTTGTTGCTAACGTAGATCAAGACCCCTCCACTGTTAGCCCCGGCTGTGCTGCTGTTGGTCTAAATGTGTGGAAGGAACTGTAGCCTTCTACTGCTGGACTACTTTCTGAGGCTTTAAACCAAGTGTCAGTAACAGCACAGATGTCTACATTCTGCAGTCTGAGGAGTGCTTGTAGGGTGTGGAGTTTGTTGTTTAGGCTCCTTACACTAAACAGCAACATTTTAAAGTAGCTTTGAGTTTTTTTTTCTTTTGCTCTGTCATTATATTTTGACATTGCCTAAAAAAGGCTCTAGAGGGAGGGTAAAGTTTTAGCCAATCTCCAAAAGTCCAGGTGGGGGGGGGCAGGTCCTCTCCTAGTGATGCTTTTACTTGTTATATGCTATTTTTATGTGGAGCTTTTCTTCCCGGGCCTCCATTGTAAACAGACATTAGAATACACAAGCAATAATACCCAACAGAGTGGGGGTTATTAGGGAAATATTGGACTGACAGAGGTATTATGAATCCTGACACCACTGACAGAGGGCCTCTCTTCTCATAGAAGGTCCATTATTTCTTCTGTGCCTTGGATGACATTACTGCACTAATATGATAGGCTATTGTAAAATAATTCCTCTGCCTAATGTTTTAAATTTGTTGTAGCATATATAATTTTGTTTGAGGAAGTATTTTACATCCAACATGCTGCATATGTATTTAATGCACACACACACACACACACACACACACACACACACACACACACACACACACACACACACACACACACACACACACACACACAAGTTACATTTAGTAACACCCATTTCCTTTCTAATTTTCAAGCTTCATGGCAGCTCAACACGCTGCTGCAAAGTGCTGGGTTTGATTTACTTTTTAGCAGCTGATATCTATATATTATTATCCTGCTGGAGAAGGCTCATTACCAGAAGGGGATTAATATAAATTAGCCTGTTATCCACATAATGTCACCCAGCTAGTTCCTGTCTTACACCATGGACCTGAGATGCTACAAGGATTTGCACTGAGCATTGAGCGCATAATTCTCTATTCTGGGTTGATGACATTTTATCAACAGGTACCTGGCAGAAGCAGCAGCCTAGCTGCAGAATGCCTCCAACCAATCAGAGTTAGCCCTTGATGTATTCTGTGATCATGATTGACAGCATAGGCACCTTAAAATGTTACTGTGTAACACGGACATCCAAAGGAAAAATAACAAGCTGGGGACTATGCAAAGGGCCTATCTTAGGGGACCCATTCAGTATCCACCTACTCTCTCACTGAAGGATAGGACTGAATGCATGTTTCAATTAGCTCCAAAAGAAAACAACATACTGGCATGTAAAAAAGCATCTTACTCACCCATTCAATCAAATTGCTTACTTAAAAGATGAATGCCTGCCTTCCTACCATAACCAAAACTGAGATATGGCTGAGACATGCAATTGTCAATGCCCTCATTGTCTTTTATATTACAGACTCCCCTTCCCATCCCTTTGCATTAAAGAATGTTTTTTTTAATTTCTTTGAGGAGCCCCAACCTTTGATATTCAAATTTGCTCTTGCATGTATGTTTTGTTCTGAAGCACACCAACCAAACAGGCTCTGCTGATTAAGCGAAGACTTTGAAAGTGTCTGCCCGTGCTCTCATTCTACTCATCATTGGTAAATTAAAAAACAATCCCAGTAGTTTGTGCCATGTCCATGCTCTCATTCTACTCATCACTGGTAAATTAACAACAATCCCAGTAGTTTGTGCCATGTCCGTGCTCTCATTCTACTCATCATTGGTAAATTAACAACAATCCCAGTAGTTTGTGCCATGTCCGTGCTCTCACTCTACTCATCATTGGTAAATTAACAACAATCCCAGTAGTTTGTGCCATGTCCGTGCTCTCACTCTACTCATCATTGGTAAATTAAAAAACAATCCCAGTAGTTTGTGCCATGTCCGTGCTCTCACTCTACTCATCATTGGTAAATTAAAAAACAATCCCAGTAGTTTGTGCCATGTCCGTGCTCTCATTCTACTCATCATTGGTAAATTAAAAAACAATCCCAGTAGTTTGTGCCATGTCCGTGCTCTCATTCTACTCATCATTGGTAAATTAAAAAACAATCCCAGTAGTTTGTGCCATGTCCGTGCTCTCATTCTACTCATCATTGGTAAATTAACAACAATCCCAGTAGTTTGTGCCATGTCCGTGCTCTCACTCTACTCATCATTGGTAAATTAACAACAATCCCAGTAGTTTGTGCCATGTCCGTGCTCTCATTCTACTCATCATTGGTAAATTAAAAACAATCCCAGTAGTTTGTGCCATGTCCGTGCTCTCATTCTACTCATCATTGGTAAATTAAAAAACAATCCCAGTAGTTTGTGCCATGTCCGTGCTCTCATTCTACTCATCATTGGTAAATTAAAAAACAATCCCAGTAGTTTGTGCCATGTCCGTGCTCTCATTCTACTCATCATTGGTAAATTAAAAACAATCCCAGTAGTTTGTGCCATGTCCGTGCTCTCATTCTACACATCACTGGTAAATTAAAAACAATCCCAGTAGTTTGTGCCATGTCCGTGCTCTCACTCTACTCATCATTGGTAAATTAAAAAAACAATCCCAGTACTTTGTGCCATGTCCGTACTCTCAGTCTACTCATCACTGGTAAATTAAAAATCAATCCCAGTAGTTTGTGCCATGTCCGTGCTCTCATTCTACTCATCACTGGTAAATTAACAACAATCCCAGTAGTTTGTGCCATGTCCGTGCTCTCATTCTACTCATCATTGGTAAATTAACAACAATCCCAGTAGTTTGTGCCATGTCCGTGCTCTCATTCTACTCATCATTGGTAAATTAAAAAACAATCCCAGTAGTTTGTGCCATGTCCGTGCTCTCATTCTACTCATCATTGGTAAATTAAAAACAATCCCAGTAGTTTGTGCCATGTCTGTGCTCTCATTCTACTCATCATTGGTAAATTAACAACAATCCCAGTAGTTTGTGCCATGTCCGTGCTCTCACTCTACTCATCACTGGTAAATTAAAAAACAATCCCAGTAGTTTGTGCCATGTCCGTGCTCTCACTCTACACATCATTGATAAATTAACAATCCCAGTAGTTTGTGCCATGTCCGTGCTCTCATTCTACTCATCACTGGTAAATTAAAAAACAATCCCAGTAGTTTGTGCCATGTCCGTGCTCTCATTCTACTCATCACTGGTAAATTAAAAAACAATCCCAGTAGTTTGTGCCATGTCCGTGCTCTCATTCTACTCATCATTGGTAAATTACAAATCAATCCCAGTAGTTTATGGCATGTCCGTGCTCTCACTCTACTCATCATTGGTAAATTAAAAAAACAATCCCAGTACTTTGTGCCATGTCCGTACTCTCATTCTACTCATCATTGGTAAATTAAAAAACAATCACAGTAGTTTGTGCCATGTCCGTGCTCTCACTCTACTCATCATTGGTAAATTAAAAACAATCCCAGTAGTTTGTGCCATGTCCGTGCTCTCATTCTACTCATCATTGGTAAATTAAAAACAATCCCAGTAGTTTGTGCCATGTCCGTGCTCTCATTCTACTCATCATTGGTAAATTAAAAAACAATCCCAGTAGTTTGTGCCATGTATGTGCTCTCATTCTACTCATATTGGTAAATTAAAAACAATCCCAGTAGTTTGTGCCATGTCCGTGCTCTCATTCTACTCATATTGGTAAATTAACAACAATCCCAGTAGTTTGTGCCATGTCCGTGCTCTCACTCTACTCATCATTGGTAAATTAACAACAATCCCAGTAGTTTGTGCCATGTCCGTGCTCTCATTCTACTCATCATTGGTAAATTAAAAAACAATCCCAGTAGTTTGTGCCATGTCCGTGCTCTCATTCTACTCATCATTGGTAAATTAAAAAACAATCCCAGTAGTTTGTGCCATGTCCGTGCTCTCATTCTACTCATCATTGGTAAATTAACAACAATCCCAGTAGTTTGTGCCATGTCCGTGCTCTCACTCTACTCATCATTGGTAAATTAACAACAATCCCAGTAGTTTGTGCCATGTCCGTGCTCTCATTCTACTCATCATTGGTAAATTAAAAAACAATCCCAGTAGTTTGTGCCATGTCCGTGCTCTCATTCTACTCATCATTGGTAAATTAAAAAACAATCCCAGTAGTTTGTGCCATGTCCGTGCTCTCATTCTACTCATCATTGGTAAATTAAAAAACAATCCCAGTAGTTTGTGCCATGTCTGTGCTCTCATTCTACTCATCACTGGTAAATTAACAACAATCCCAGTAGTTTGTGCCATGTCCGTGCTCTCATTCTACTCATCATTGCTAAATTAAAAACAATCCCAGTAGTTTGTGCCATGTCCGTGCTCTCATTCTACTCATCATTGGTAAATTAAAAAAACAATCCCAGTAGTTTGTGCCATGTCCGTGCTCTCACTCTACTCATCATTGATAAATTAACAACAATCCCAGTAGTTTGTGCCATGTCCGTGCTCTCATTCTACTCATCATTGGTAAATTAACAACAATCCCAGTAGTTTGTGCCATGTCCGTGCTCTCATTCTACTCATCATTGGTAAATTAACAACAATCCCAGTAGTTTGTGCCATGTCCGTGCTCTCACTCTACTCATCATTGGTAAATTAAAAACAATCCCAGTAGTTTGTGCCATGTCCGTGCTCTCATTCTACTCATCATTGGTAAATTAAAAATCAATCCCAGTAGTTTGTGCCATGTCCGTGCTCTCATTCTACTCATCATTGGTAAATAAAAAACAATCCCAGTAGTTTGTGCCATGTCCGTGCTCTCACTCTACTCATCATTGGTAAATTAAAAAAACAATCCCAGTAGTTTGTGCCATGTCCGTGCTCTCATTCTACTCATCACTGGTAAATTAAAAACAATCCCAGTAGTTTGTGCCATGTCCGTGCTCTCACTCTACTCATCATTGGTAAATTAAAAACAATCCCAGTAGTTTGTGCCATGTCCGTGCTCTCATTCTACTCATCACTGGTAAATTAACAACAATCCCAGTAGTTTGTGCCATGTCCGTGCTCTCATTCTACTCATCATTGGTAAATTAAAAACAATCCCAGTAGTTTGTGCCATGTCCGTGCTCTCATTCTACTCATCATTGGTAAATTAAAAAACAATCCCAGTAGTTTGTGCCATGTCCGTGCTCTCACTCTACTCATCATTGGTAAATTAAAAACAATCCCAGTAGTTTGTGCCATGTCCGTGCTCTCATTCTACTCATCATTGGTAAATTAAAAAACAATCCCAGTAGTTTGTGCCATGTCCGTGCTCTCATTCTACTCATCATTGGTAAATTAAAAAACAATCCCAGTAGTTTGTGCCATGTCCGTGCTCTCACTCTACTCATCATTGGTAAATTAAAAACAATCCCAGTAGTTTGTGCCATGTCCGTGCTCTCACTCTACTCATCATTGGTAAATTAAAAAACAATCCCAGTAGTTTGTGCCATGTCCGTGCTCTCATTCTACTCATCATTGGTAAATTAACAACAATCCCAGTAGTTTGTGCCATGTCCGTGCTCTCACTCTACTCATCATTGGTAAATTAAAAACAATCCCAGTAGTTTGTGCCATGTCCGTGCTCTCACTCTACTCATCATTGGTAAATTAAAAACAATCCCAGTAGTTTGTGCCATGTCCGTGCTCTCACTCTACTCATCATTGGTAAATTAAAAAAACAATCCCAGTAGTTTGTGCCATGTCCGTGCTCTCATTCTACTCATCATTGGTAAATTAAAAAACAATCCCAGTAGTTTGTGCCATGTCCGTGCTCTCATTCTACTCATCATTGGTAAATTAAAAAACAATCCCAGTAGTTTGTGCCATGTCCGTGCTCTCATTCTACTCATCATTGGTAAATTAAAAAAACAATCCCAGTAGTTTGTGCCATGTCCGTGCTCTCATTCTACTCATCATTGGTAAATTAAAAACAATCCCAGTAGTTTGTGCCATGTCCGTGCTCTCACTCTACTCATCATTGGTAAATTAAAAACAATCCCAGTAGTTTGTGCCATGTCCGTGCTCTCATTCTACTCATCATTGGTAAATTAAAAAACAATCCCAGTAGTTTGTGCCATGTCCGTGCTCTCATTCTACTCATCATTGGTAAATTAAAAACAATCCCAGTAGTTTGTGCCATGTCCGTGCTCTCATTCTACTCATCATTGGTAAATTAAAAAACAATCCCAGTAGTTTGTGCCATGTCCGTGCTCTCACTCTACTCATCATTGGTAAATTAAAAAACAATCCCAGTAGTTTGTGCCATGTCCGTGCTCTCATTCTACTCATCATTGGTAAATTAAAAACAATCCCAGTAGTTTGTGCCATGTCCGTGCTCTCATTCTACTCATCATTGGTAAATTAAAAACAATCCCAGTAGTTTGTGCCATGTCCGTGCTCTCACTCTACTCATCATTGGTAAATTAAAAACAATCCCAGTAGTTTGTGCCATGTCCGTGCTCTCATTCTACTCATCATTGGTAAATTAAAAAACAATCCCAGTAGTTTGTGCCATGTCCGTGCTCTCATTCTACTCATCATTGGTAAATTAACAACAATCCCAGTAGTTTGTGCCATGTCCGTGCTCTCACTCTACTCATCATTGGTAAATTAAAAACAATCCCAGTAGTTTGTGCCATGTCCGTGCTCTCATTCTACTCATCATTGGTAAATTAAAAACAATCCCAGTAGTTTGTGCCATGTCCGTGCTCTCATTCTACTCATCATTGGTAAATTAAAAAACAATCCCAGTAGTTTGTGCCATGTCCGTGCTCTCATTCTACTCATCATTGGTAAATTAAAAAACAATCCCAGTAGTTTGTGCCATGTCCGTGCTCTCATTCTACTCATCATTGGTAAATTAAAAACAATCCCAGTAGTTTGTGCCATGTCCGTGCTCTCATTCTACTCATCATTGGTAAATTAACAACAATCCCAGTAGTTTGTGCCATGTCCGTGCTCTCATTCTACTCATCATTGGTAAATTAACAACAATCCCAGTAGTTTGTGCCATGTCCGTGCTCTCATTCTACTCATCATTGGTAAATTAAAAAACAATCCCAGTAGTTTGTGCCATGTCCGTGCTCTCATTCTACTCATCATTGGTAAATTAAAAAACAATCCCAGTAGTTTGTGCCATGTCCGTGCTCTCATTCTACTCATCATTGGTAAATTAAAAATCAATCCCAGTAGTTTGTGCCATGTCCGTGCTCTCATTCTACTCATCACTGGTAAATTAACAACAATCCCAGTAGTTTGTGCCATGTCCATGCTCTCATTCTACTCATCATTGATAAATTAACAATCCCAGTAGTTTGTGCCATGTCCGTGCTCTCATTCTACTCATCATTGGTAAATTAAAAAACAATCCCAGTAGTTTGTGCCATGTCCATGCTCTCATTCTACTCATCATTGGTAAATTAATAAACTATCCCAGTAGTTTGTGCCATGACCGTGCTCTCATTCTACTCATCATTGTTAAATTAAAAAACAATCCCAGTAGTTTGTGGCATGTCCGTGCACTCACTCTACTCATCACTGGTAAATTAAAAAACAATCCCAGTAGTTTGTGCCATGTCCGTGCTCTCATTCTACTCATCATTGGTAAATTAAAAACAATCCCAGTAGTTTGTGCCATGTCCGTGCTCTCACTCTACTCATCATTGGTAAATTAAAAAACAATCCCAGTAGTTTGTGCCAAGTCCGTGCTCTCATTCTACTCATCACTGGTAAATTAAAAAAACAATCCCAGGAGTTTGTGCCATGTCCGTGCTCTCATTCTACCCATCATTGGTAAATTAAAAAACAATCCCAGTAGTTTGTGCCAAGTCCGTGCTCTCATTCTACTCATCATTGGTAAATTAACAACAATCCCAGTAGTTTGTGCCATGTCCGTGCTCTCATTCTACTCATCATTGGTAAATTAAAAAACAATCCCAGTAGTTTGTGCCATGTCCGTGTTCTCATTCTACTCATCATTGGTAAATTAAAAACAATCCCAGTAGTTTGCGCCATGTCCGTGCTCTCATTCTACTCATCACTGGTAAATTAACAACAATCCCAGTAGTTTGTGCCATGTCCGTGCTCTCATTCTACTCATCATTGGTAAATTAAAAACAATCCCAGTAGTTTGTGCCATGTCCGTGCTCTCATTCTACTCATCACTGGTAAATTAAAAACAATCCCAGTAGTTTGTGCCATGTCCGTGCTCTCATTCTACTCATCATTGGTAAATTAAAAACAATCCCAGTAGTTTGTGCCATGTCCGTGCTCTCATTCTACTCATCATTGGTAAATTAAAAACAATCCCAGTAGTTTGTGCCATGTCCGTGCTCTCATTCTACTCATCATTGGTAAATTAAAAACAATCCCAGTAGTTTGTGCCATGTCCGTGCTCTCATTCTACTCATCATTGGTAAATAAAAAACAATCCCAGTAGTTTGTGCCATGTCCGTGCTCTCATTCTACTCATCATTGGTAAATTAAAAACAATCCCAGTAGTTTGTGCCATGTCCGTGCTCTCATTCTACTCATCATTGGTAAATTAAAAACAATCCCAGTAGTTTGTGCCATGTCCGTGCTCTCATTCTACTCATCATTGGTAAATTAAAAAACAATCCCAGTAGTTTGTGCCATGTCCGTGCTCTCATTCTACTCATCATTGGTAAATTAACAACAATCCCAGTAGTTTGTGCCATGTCCGTGCTCTCATTCTACTCATCATTGGTAAATTAACAACAATCCCAGTAGTTTGTGCCATGTCCGTGCTCTCATTCTACTCATCATTGGTAAATTAACAACAATCCCAGTAGTTTGTGCCATGTCCATGCTCTCATTCTACTCATCATTGGTAAATTAAAAACAATCCCAGTAGTTTATGCCATGTCCGTGCTTTCATTCTACCCATCGTTGTTAAATTAAAAATCAATCCCAGTAGTTTGTGTCATGTCCGTGCTCTCATTCTACTCATATTGGTAAATTATAAAACAATCCCAGTAGTTTGTGCCATGTCCGTGCTTTCATTCTACCCATCGTTGTTAAATTAAAAATCAATCCCAGTAGTTTGTGCCATGTCCGTGCTCTCATTCTACTCATCAATGGTGAATTAAATAACAATCCCAGTAGTTTGTGCCATGTCCGTGCTCTCATTCTACTCATCACTGGTAAATTAACAACAATCCCAGTAGTTTGTGCCATGTCCGTGCTCTCATTCTACTCATCATTGGTAAATTAAAAACAATCCCAGTAGTTTGTGCCATGTCCGTGCTCTCACTCTACTCATATTGATAAATTAACAATCCCAGTAGTTTGTACCATGTCCGTGCTCTCATTCTACTCATCACTGGTAAATTAAAAAACAATCCCAGTAGTTTGTGCCATGTCCGTGCTCTCATTCTACTCATCATTGGTAAATTAAAAAACAATCCCAGTAGTTTGTGCCATGTATGTGCTCTCATTCTACTCATCATTGGTAAATTAACAACAATCCCAGTAGTTTGTGCCATGTCCGTGCTCTCATTCTACTCATCACTGGTAAATTAACAACAATCCCAATAGTTTGTGGCATGTCCGTGCTCTCATTCTACTCATCATTGGTAAATCAAAGACAATCCCAGTAGTTTGTGCCATGTCCGTGCTCTCATTCTACTCATATTGGTAAATTAAAAAACAATCCCAGTAGTTTGTGCCATGTCCGTGCTCTCACTCTACTCATCATTGGTAAATTAAAAACAATCCCAGTAGTTTGTGCCATGTCCGTGCTCTCATTCTACTCATCATTGGTAAATTAACAACAATCCCAGTAGTTTGTGCCATGTCCGTGCTCTCATTCTACTCATCATTGGTAAATCAAAGACAATCCCAGTAGTTTGTGCCATGTCCGTGCTCTCATTCTACTCATCACTGGTAAATTAACAACAATCCCAGTAGTTTGTGCCATGTCCGTGCTCTCATTCTACTCATCACTGGTAAATTAACAACAATCCCAGTAGTTTGTGCCATGTCCATGCACTAATTCTACTCATCACTGGTAAATTAAAAAACAATCCCAGTAGTTTGTGCCATGTCCATGCTCTCACTCTACTCATCATTGGTAAATTAACAATCCCAGTAGTTTGTGCCATGTCCGTGCTCTCATTCTACTCATCACTGGTAAATTAACAACAATCCCAGTAGTTTGTGCCATGTCCGTGCTCTCATTCTACTCATCATTGGTAAATTAACAACAATCCCAGTAGTTTGTGCCATGTCCGTGCTCTCATTCTACTCATAATTGGTAAATTAACAACAATCCCAGTAGTTTGTGCCATGTCCATGCTCTCATTCTACTCATCATTGTTAAATTAAAAAACAATCCCAGTAGTTTGTGTCATGTCCGTGCTCTCATTCTACTCATCACTGATAAATAAAAAACAATCCCAGTAGTTTGTGCCATGTCCGTGCTCTCATTCTACTCATCATTGGTAAATTAACAACAATCCTAGTAGTTTGTGCCATGTCCGTGCTCTCATTCTACTCATCACTGGTAAATTAAAAAACAATCCCAGTAGTTTGTGCCATGTCCGTGCTCTCATTCTACTCATCATTGGTAAAGTAAACAACAATCCCAGTAGTTTGTGTCATGTCCGTGCTCTCATTCTACTCATCATTGGTAAATTAACAACAATCCCAATAGTTTGTGCCATGTCTGTGCTCTCATTCTACTCATCATTGGTAAATTAAAAACAATCCCAGTAGTTTGTGCCATGTCTGTGCTCTCATTCTACTCATCAATGGTAAATTAACAACAATCCCAGTAGTTTGTGCCATGTCTGTGCTCTCATTCTACTCATCATTGGTAAATTAAAAACAATCCCAGTAGTTTGTGCCATGTCCGTTCTCTCATTCTACTCATCATTGGTAAATTAAAAATCAATCCCAGTAGTTTGTGCCATGTCCGTGCTCTCATTCTACTCATCATTGGTAAATTAAAAACAATCCCAGTAGTTTGTGCCATGTCCGTGCTCTCATTCTACTCATCATTGGTAAATAAAAAACAATCCCAGTAGTTTGTGCCATGTCCGTGCTCTCACTCTACTCATCATTGGTAAATTAAAAACAACCACAGTAGTTTGTGTCATGTCCGTGTTCTCATTCTACCCATCATTGGTAAATTAAAAACAATCCCAGTAGTTTGTGCCATGTCCGTGCTCTCATTCTACTCATCACTGGTAAATTAAAAACACTGCCAGTAGTTTGTGCCATGTCCGTGCTCTCATTCTACTCATCATTGGTAAATTAAAAACAATCCCAGTAGTTTGTGCCATGTCCGTGCTCTCATTCTACTCATCATTGGTAAATTAAAAACAATCCCAGTAGTTTGTGCCATGTCCGTGCTCTCATTCTACTCATCATTGGTAAATTAAAAACAATCCCAGTAGTTTGTGCCATGTCCGTGCTCTCATTCTACTCATCATTGGTAAATTAACAACAATCCCAGTAGTTTGTGCCATGTCCGTGCTCTCATTCTACTCATCATTGGTAAATTAAAAACAATCCCAGTAGTTTGTGCCATGTCCGTGCTCTCATTCTACTCATCATTGGTAAATTAAAAAACAATCCCAGTAGTTTGTGCCATGTCCGTGCTCTCACTCTACTCATCATTGGTAAATTAACAACAATCCCAGTAGTTTGTGCCATGTCTGTGCTCTCATTCTACTCATCATTGGTAAATTAAACAACAATCCCAGTAGTTTATGGCATGTCCATGCTCTCACTCTACACATCATTGATAAATTAACAATCCCAGTCATTTGTGCCATGTCCGTGCTCTCATTCTACTCATCACTGGTAAATTAAAAAACAATCCCAGTAGTTTGTGCCATGTCCGTGCTCTCATTCTACTCATCATTGGTAAATTAAAAACAATCCCAGTAGTTTGTGCCATGTCCGTGCTCTCATTCTACTCATCATTGGTAAATTAAAAAAACAATCCCAGTAGTTTGTGCCATGTCCGTGCTCTCATTCTACTCATCATTGGTAAATTAAAAAACAATCCCAGTAGTTTGTGCCATGTCCGTGCTCTCATTCTACTCATCATTGGTAAATTAAAAAACAATCCCAGTAGTTTGTGCCATGTCCGTGCTCTCATTCTACTCATCATTGGTAAATTAAAAACAATCCCAGTAGTTTGTGCCATGTCCGTGCTCTCATTCTACTCATCATTGGTAAATTAAAAAACAATCCCAGTAGTTTGTGCCATGTCCGTGCTCTCATTCTACTCATCATTGGTAAATTAAAAAACAATCCCAGTAGTTTGTGCCATGTCCGTGCTCTCACTCTACTCATCATTGGTAAATTAAAAACAATCCCAGTAGTTTGTGCCATGTCCGTGCTCTCATTCTACTCATCATTGGTAAATTAAAAACAATCCCAGTAGTTTGTGCCATGTCCGTGCTCTCATTCTACTCATCATTGGTAAATTAAAAACAATCCCAGTAGTTTGTGCCATGTCCGTGCTCTCATTCTACTCATCATTGGTAAATTAAAAAACAATCCCAGTAGTTTGTGCCATGTCCGTGCTCTCATTCTACTCATCATTGGTAAATTAAAAACAATCCCAGTAGTTTGTGCCATGTCCGTGCTCTCATTCTACTCATCATTGGTAAATTAAAAACAATCCCAGTAGTTTGTTCCATGTCCGTGCTCTCAATCTACTCAACATTGGTAAATTAAAAAACAATCCCAGTAGTTTGTGTCATGTCCGTGCTCTCATTCTACTCATCATTGTTAAATTAACAACAATCCCAGTAGTTTGTGCCATGTCCGTGCTCTCATTCTACTCATCATTGGTAAATTAAAAACAATCCCAGTAGTTTGTGCCATGTCCGTGCTCTCACTCTACTCATCATTGGTAAATTAAAAACAATCCCAGTAGTTTGTGCCATGTCCGTGCTCTCATTCTACTCATCATTGGTAAATTAAAAACAATCCCAGTAGTTTGTGCCATGTCCATGCTCTCACTCTACTCATCATTGGTAAATTAACAACAATCCCAGTAGTTTGTGCCATGTCTGTGCTCTCACTCTACTCATCATTGGTAAATTAAAAACAATCCCAGTAGTTTGTGCCATGTCCGTGCTCTCATTCTACTCATCATTGGTAAATTAAAAACAATCCCAGTAGTTTGTGCCATGTCCGTGCTCTCATTCTACTCATCATTGGTAAATTAAAAAACAATCCCAGTAGTTTGTGCCATGTCCGTGCTCTCATTCTACTCATCATTGGTAAATTAACAACAATCCCAGTAGTTTGTGCCATGTCCGTGCTCTCATTCTACTCATATTGGTAAATTAACAACAATCCCAGTAGTTTGTGCCATGTCCGTGCTCTCACTCTACTCATCATTGGTAAATTAAAAACAATCCCAGTAGTTTGTGCCATGTCCGTGCTCTCATTCTACTCATATTGGTAAATTAACAACAATCACAGTAGTTTGTGCCATGTCTGTGCTCTCATTCTACTCATTATTGCTAAATTAAAAAACAATCCCAGTAGTTTGTGCCATGTCCGTGCTCTCATTCTACTCATCACTGGTAAATTAACAACAATCCCAGTAGTTTGTGCCATGTCCGTGCTCTCACTCTACTCATCATTGGTAAATTAAAAAACAATCCCAGTAGTTTGTGCCATGTCCGTGCTCTCATTCTACTCATATTGGTAAATTAACAACAATCCCAGTAGTTTGTGCCATGTCCGTGCTCTCATTCTACTCATATTGGTAAATTAACAACAATCCCAGTAGTTTGTGCCCTGTCCGTGCTCTCATTCTCCTCATCACTGGTAAATTAAAAAACAATCCCAGTAGTTTGTGCCATGTCCGTGCTCTCATTCTACTCATCATTGGTAAATTAAAAACAATCCCAGTAGTTTGTGCCATGTCCGTGCTCTCACTCTACTCATCATTGGTAAATTAAAAAACAATCCCAGTAGTTTGTGCCATGTCCGTGCTCTCATTCTACTCATCATTGGTAAATTATCAACAATCCCAGTAGTTTGTGACATGTCCGTGCTCTCAGTCTACTCATCATTGGTAAACTAAAAACAATCCCAGTAGTTTGTGCCATGTCCGAGCTCTCATTCTACTCATCATTGGTAAATTAAAAAACAATCCCAGTAGTTTGTGCCACGTCCGTGCTCTCATTCTACTCATCATTAGTAAATTAAAAACAAACCCAGTAGTTTGTGCCCTGTCTGTGCTCTCATTCTACTCATCATTGGTAAATTAAAAACAATCCCAGTAGTTTGTGCCATGTCTGTGCTCTCATTCTACTCATCATTGTTAAATTAAAAACAATCCCAGTTGTTTGTGGCATGTCTGTGCTCTCATTCTACTCATCATTGGTAAATTAAAAACAATCCCAGTAGTTTGTGCCATGTCCGTGCTCTCACTCTACTCATCATTGGTAAATTAAAAACAATCCCAGTAGTTTGTGCCATGTCCGTGCTCTCATTCTACTCATCATTGGTAAATTAAAAAACAATCCCAGTAGTTTGTGCCATGTCCGT
The DNA here is from genome assembly GCF_019279795.1 of Protopterus annectens. Classification (NCBI taxonomy): domain Eukaryota; kingdom Metazoa; phylum Chordata; order Ceratodontiformes; family Protopteridae; genus Protopterus; species Protopterus annectens. The sequence continues at coordinate 1,362,403,664 of NC_056747.1, forward strand.
GCTCTCATTCTACTCATCATTGGTAAATTAAAAAACAATCCCAGTAGTTTGTGCCATGTCCGTGCTCTCATTCTACTCATCATTGGTAAATTAAAAACAATCCCAGTAGTTTGTGCCATGTCCGTGCTCTCACTCTACTCATCATTGGTAAATTAACAACAATCCCAGTAGTTTGTGCCATGTCCGTGCTCTCATTCTACTCATCATTGGTAAATTAAAAACAATCCCAGTAGTTTGTGCCATGTCCGTGCTCTCACTCTACTCATCATTGGTAAATTAAAAACAATCCCAGTAGTTTGTGCCATGTCCGTGCTCTCACTCTACTCATCATTGGTAAATTAAAAACAATCCCAGTAGTTTGTGCCATGTCCGTGCTCTCATTCTACTCATCATTGGTAAATTAAAAACAATCCCAGTAGTTTGTGCCATGTCCGTGCTCTCATTCTACTCATCATTGGTAAATTAAAAACAATCCCAGTAGTTTGTGCCATGTCCGTGCTCTCATTCTACTCATCATTGGTAAATTAAACAACAATCCCAGTAGTTTGTGCCATGTCCGTGCTCTCATTCTACTCATCATTGGTAAATTAAAAACAATCCCAGTAGTTTGTGCCATGTCCGTGCTCTCATTCTACTCATCATTGGTAAATTAAAAAACAATCCCAGTAGTTTGTGCCATGTCCGTGCTCTCATTCTACTCATCATTGGTAAATTAAAAAACAATCCCAGTAGTTTGTGCCATGTCCGTGCTCTCATTCTACTCATCATTGGTAAATTAAAACAATCCCAGTAGTTTGTGCCATGTCCGTGCTCTCATTCTACTCATCATTGGTAAATTAAAAAACAATCCCAGTAGTTTGTGCCATGTCCGTGCTCTCATTCTACTCATCATTGGTAAATTAACAACAATCCCAGTAGTTTGTGCCATGTCCGTGCTCTCATTCTACTCATCATTGGTAAATTAACAACAATCCCAGTAGTTTGTGCCATGTCCGTGCTCTCACTCTACTCATCATTGGTAAATTAAAAACAATCCCAGTAGTTTGTGCCATGTCCGTGCTCTCATTCTACTCATCATTGGTAAATTAAAAACAATCCCAGTAGTTTGTGCCATGTCCGTGCTCTCACTCTACTCATCATTGGTAAATTAACAACAATCCCAGTAGTTTGTGCCATGTCCGTGCTCTCATTCTACTCATCATTGGTAAATTAAAAAACAATCCCAGTAGTTTGTGCCATGTCCGTGCTCTCATTCTACTCATCATTGGTAAATTAAAAAACAATCCCAGTAGTTTGTGCCATGTCCGTGCTCTCATTCTACTCATCATTGGTAAATTAAAAAACAATCCCAGTAGTTTGTGCCATGTCCGTGCTCTCATTCTACTCATCATTGGTAAATTAAAAAACAATCCCAGTAGTTTGTGCCATGTCCGTGCTCTCACTCTACTCATCATTGGTAAATTAAAAAAACAATCCCAGTAGTTTGTGCCATGTCCGTGCTCTCATTCTACTCATCATTGGTAAATTAAAAAACAATCCCAGTAGTTTGTGCCATGTCCGTGCTCTCATTCTACTCATCATTGGTAAATTAACAACAATCCCAGTAGTTTGTGCCATGTCCGTGCTCTCATTCTACTCATCATTGGTAAATTAAAAAACAATCCCAGTAGTTTGTGCCATGTCCGTGCTCTCACTCTACTCATCATTGGTAAATTAAAAAACAATCCCAGTAGTTTGTGCCATGTCCGTGCTCTCATTCTACTCATCATTGGTAAATTAAAAACAATCCCAGTAGTTTGTGCCATGTCCGTGCTCTCACTCTACTCATCATTGGTAAATTAACAACAATCCCAGTAGTTTGTGCCATGTCCGTGCTCTCACTCTACTCATCATTGGTAAATTAAAAACAATCCCAGTAGTTTGTGCCATGTCCGTGCTCTCATTCTACTCATCATTGGTAAATTAACAACAATCCCAGTAGTTTGTGCCATGTCCGTGCTCTCATTCTACTCATCATTGGTAAATTAAAAACAATCCCAGTAGTTTGTGCCATGTCCGTGCTCTCACTCTACTCATCATTGGTAAATTAACAACAATCCCAGTAGTTTGTGCCATGTCCGTGCTCTCATTCTACTCATCATTGGTAAATTAACAACAATCCCAGTAGTTTGTGCCATGTCCGTGCTCTCATTCTACTCATCATTGGTAAATTAAAAAACAATCCCAGTAGTTTGTGCCATGTCCGTGCTCTGGACTATATATAACCTTCAAAACCATCTAAACACTAAATGTTTTGTGTCCCGAGTTACATATAAGCCAAGGCTTGATTACTTTTCCAAAGTCTACCGCAACATTTGTGGGAACAGTACCAGTATAGGAAGCTTCATTTTGATTGCTTCTCCTTCTGTCAAGTTCCAGCACCAAATTATGAAAATATTTGATATAGGAACAAACAACTGAGATCAATGCTGAAGTATTTAAACCTCCAAAGTATCTATTCCAATAGCCTGATAAAAACTAAAAGAGGGGAGAGGTCTACTTGCAAAGGCGGGATCTTAGTTAATGTGCAAACATTTGCTGATAGGCTATTTCTGCTGCTTGTTCTCATCTGGACTGGTTCAGCCAGCAGGAATGAAGGATAGTAAATTTGTTATATAACATCAGGGAAACAAACTGGATGGTGCAATTTAAGTCTGACAGTCCAATACATTACAAACTGATGACTTTTAAAGCACTACTGTTCTAACAGCAGCAGCTCCTGCTTTGCAAGACTTACTGATAATATACTGCTTTGATACCTAGCTTATGCATGATGTCACTGACACATTTGCATGTCAGTCAATCATGCATGATTTGCATTTTACATCAACCATTTGTCATGTCAGTCACACAGACCACACCCACTTCTGCACACTCCCACAGTGGCGGAGGGGGGTACAAGGATTCAGTTATGCATGGGAAGTTAGAGGTTTGCTGGAATGATCACAGTTCAGTGAAAGGCATTTTACAAGACTGAATTATGTGTCTATATGTTCTCAGTATTAAAGATCAAGTGCAAAGTTTTTTTATCATTTATATTTGTTATAATTATGCCCTTAACTTGTAAAGTGGTCTTTCTTATCCTGAAATGTGTATTTGTTTTACTTTAGGTACCTAAGTGTACCTAGAGTTTATTAAGTTGAATAAACCAGTGTTTCTGTTTACCGTTATGTTGAGCACCAAACGATCCAGTAATTCCTGATTCCATAAAGACACTGGAGCACAGATGTGATGTAATACCTTTCATTGGACTGACATTGGTTTTGCAATTACTGCAGCTTTTGAGCTTGCAGAAGCCTTTCATCAGAGGTTATTAAGTTACTGATGTTAAATACAGTAATTAAATATCCACTTGTTCCTAGAAAGGGAAGTACATTATTTATTTCCAATTGGCTAAAAAAAGTCTCAAAAAATGCCAGGATGGAAAACATGTAGCTCATGTTACACCTCAGAGCCAGACTGTGTGTGCATGTGTGTGTGTGTGTCTCCAAGAGAAAGAGAGAGACAGAGAAAGACTGAAAATATAGAATAGGGTCACAACATGCTATAAAATCAGTATGGCATCTTACCATAGTGTTAGTGTTTAGTGAGCAAAGAAGTTGGCACTCAGAGAGACTGCTCTGTCATTTAACAAGACAATAAATCTCTAAACAAGATTTGTATAGGGAGATTAGTTAAATCCAGAGAAGGAAAACAAAAAGTTATAATTTGTAAGCTGTTAGTCTGTCTAAACAAAAAATCTTTGTGAGACAGAGGTTTGATTAATTGGCAGTTCACAATGATAAGAAAGGTAGGGACTAGCAAGAGATTAAGATACAGAGTTAGAATGTACTGCTATTGTATGCTGTCAGTTTGCTAATCAGGCTGTGTTTAGCTAACTGAGATCAACACAGAAAGAAAGAGGGAGAAGAAATGGTGTTACATAGCATGATATTTTGAAGAACAGCAGAACTGGATAAAGTTTTGTTAACTTATTAAAACTGTCAGAAAATGTAGGCCTTACCTAACTTTTAAGTTTATGGTTACTGGTAATCTGACTAGAAAGATGCCTTATATGAAAATAATTAATATCTTGTAGTGAATAAAATACAGGTGTAAAAACAGAGACTCCAGTAATCTCAGCAGTTACTGTTGTTGGCTTTCAGCTTTTTCCTGGTAAGGGGTCGCCACAGCGGAACTCTGGTCCGCTAATGATTGGCAGTAGATTTTTACGAAACTCCGAGGTGCCAGCTCGACACCCAACCTTCAACGAAGGCACGCCCATTTACGAACGCATGTCTTTCGAACGCTACCCAACCGCGGGGAGGACATGCAGACTCCACACAGAAGGCACTCCCAAGCCAAGCCAAGAATCGAATGGGAGAACCTCTTGCTGTGAGGTAACAACACTGTTACTGTTAATACTCTGAAATAATTATCAGTTGGAATTCCAGTGAGTTCATCAAATCATTCATTACCTGAAGAAATAATAATAATAGAAAAAAATTGTTGCTTTTCAGTATACCTTATTTATGTCCACTGTTAGCTGATGAAAATAAAAAGCTGGGTATTACAGTGTGTCATCAAACCGATATACAGGCTCTTGCTACTGCCTGTCAGACTAAACAATTCAATTAACAATCCAAAATTGTTCTTCTTTCGAAATGTGTAGGTGTCATATCTGATACAAAATGACTAGTATACCTGTGCGTCTGTGGGCATTCATTTTAGTTCTGAGCAACTGACCTGTCTCTCCTATGTAACCTGTCTCTGGACATCTTCTGCATTTGATTAGATAAACCACATTTTTGGAAGGGCACGTAAGTGAACTCTGTACTTTGAAACTTCTGTTCTGTGAAATTTTGTTGGAAGCTGTACAAATCAAGTGAGCTGTTTTGCATCGTGGATGGTTGCAGGGTTTTGTGCCATTCTGGACTATGTTCTCCTTCGGTGTAAGTGTGGTTCTGACAAGAAGATACTTTAGATTTGGTGGTTGTTTAAAAGACAGTAGTGGGAGCACTTGGAAAATGGCTTTCAAGTTGTCATCTTCGCTGAACATTGGTTGGAGGTCCCTTATTATTTTATAGATTTTGTATGTCCTGAATGATATGTTGTCACTAGTGGAACGCTGCACAGGAGTTACATTCGTTATACTCGAGCAGCTGCTCTCACAGTAGCTGATTTTCTATCTTCTACCCTGTCAAACTCCCTGGCAGTGTGACCTTCAGCAAGCATGGTGACTTTCTGCTGGGCAGACTAAATGTCTCTTTCTGCCTCACTAAATGTAGTGCCGTTGAAGTGATTGACTGTAATTATCTCACTTCATTGTGTGGCCGGGCTGATTACTGCCTCTGTGCAGATACATCTGTCTGCCTGCTTGTCAGTTAGTTTCCTGTAGACACAGGTTTGTAATGTCCCATTTTGTATGGTAACCTTAGTATCAAAGAAGGTTACACCTGAAATTGAGTACTCCAAGGAGAGTTTAACAGACGGGTGTATTTAGTCCTTGGAGGACTTCCTCGAGAGAGCTGATGCCATTTGTCCAGATTATAAATAAGTCATCAATAAAATAGAAATAAATGAGTGGCCTATGTGTGCAGTGTTGTAGAGGTTCCTCTTCTAGGTTCACCATGAAACATTTTGCATCTTGTGGTGCCTTTCTGGTGCCCATCGTAGTTCCCATACTCTAAACATGTTTCCCATTAAAGGTAAAACTGTTGTGTGTCAGAATAAATTACAGAGGTTGTCCTAATATATCTGGATGCTGTGATGATCTGCTTTCCTTTATAAGTACGTTCATGTGGGATACATTTAAGCCTCACGTTTCCATGGATTTGCACACAATTAAACAGAGCTATACTAAGTTTGGCATCCTTTGCCAGAGGTTTAGAGTGTTTCTGCTTTAATCCAAAGCATCCAAGGCAAAAAATAAGAAAATAAATATATTTTGTTATCCTTCTGCACTTTTGAACTGTATTTTATTATAAATACAGTTTATTTATTTAAATAATTTTATTAGTTATTTTATTAGTTTAATAAGTTATTTAAATAAATGTATTTTATTATAAATTGAATTGCAGCATCATTTCTGGTGTTTCACTCTTTTACTGTTTGTGACTCCACGGCAGGGCTAGCCACCCAGTTGTGTAAGCCTTGACTTGAGATGACTGTCACTGCTGAAGTGACACCCCGACTCCATGTGCAAAATGGGAAAATGGGGTTGAGGATGGATGGATGGATGGATTACTGTTGATGACTGTTTCATTCTCTGCACTTGATTTGCACTGTTCTGATATCTAGATAGCAGAGATTCAGACCTGCTGAATCTAGCCTGCTGTTGATACAATTGAGCACTAAACTAGCCATCTTATATTAAGAAGGGCTCCCCTGCACCATTGTAGCAGAAGAGTACAGATCCAGCCTTTTCTGAGCTGGAGATTGCTGGAAGAAAGTGCATTGTGTGCTTTTCTATTGGTAGATTAATTTACAAGTATTTTAATTTAAGCTGTATTTAAGCCTTGCATTTGTGCATTGCAGCACACCATACAACAGGGGTTAAGGGTGCCCTGTATAGATGCACACACCTTGAAACTCAATTGTACCCTAGACATCTGTCAGCAGAACCTTCCCAAGCTTTCCTACTGCACTACGGGCACACTGAGCAGCAGTGACACACTTACCATCCATAACCTTCAATAGAACATGCACCTTTGTTAGTCCCAACACAAAACTGGTCAAATTAGCCCAATCCCTCCCCTTATAGTACATACAGGAAAAAACTGCTACAATGGATGGGCAGTTTCCCATCATTTCACCAGCCAGCCTGATTGACATGGGCATCCTGAGGCAATGTAATAATTGCTTCATGTATACTGACAGCCACTTAGTCCTGAAACAAATAAATACCCTATGTGAGAGATGTAATTACACTATGAAACTGGAATGAATTATCTCATGTAACAACAGACCGGACATCAAACAGGTTGTCGGCACACACACTTCACTGCTCACACAAAATGAGGTCATGACACATAAACCCACATATGCAGAGGTTCTCACTAGAAGCCTACCAAAAGATCAGAGCCCTCCCAAATGTAAACCACTTGCACACACTGTTATGCAAACAGAAACCACTACACATAATAACACATACACCAGTGTCTCAACAAATAAGCCCCTAAGGCAAAACACCTCAAAACCTAGTGTGTTGGTCATAGGTGACTCCATAATGAGACACACAGATGTCCCCCTCATTGGGCTGGACAAGGAGATCATGGTCACCTGCCTGTCAGGTGCGAGGATCCATCAAATCACACACTCACTCAGGTCACTCAACAGCAAGTACTGTTATAACTCCGTCATAGTCCATGTTGGGGTGAATGATGGGGTGAATGACTTGAGGCATACCTCTTTGGACTATATGAAGAGAGACATGACTGAACTCTCATATTATGTGTCCCAGGCAGGTATGACCCTAGCCCTAAACAGCATTCTACCTTCAACAAATGGCTTAGCTTGTTGAGTCAGTACAGGGGATCCAGTATCTGTCAGCTTGAGAAGACATGGTCAACAGGCCACGCTGCTTTGCCCGAGATTGTCTGTACCTGTCTCCTCTACACTTTAAGATACTGGCAAAGGCACTTGCCTCCCCCATAGTGTTTTTTTTAGGCAATATCAAAACAATACAATTTCCAATGCAACAAAATCCACTCAAGACAAACTTGAGGTTCTGCTGTTTAATGTTAGGAGTCTAAATGTGAAACTTTATTCCCTGGATGCACCCCTCACCTTGGAAGATGCTGACAACTGTGCAGTCACTGAGACATGGTTCAAGGCCACGTAGAGCACCCCAGGTGTGCAAGGCTACAATGCCTTCCACATGTTCAGACAGCATGAAAGAACTAAAAGTGGAGGTCTATCCATTTTTATTAAAGCCAAGTACATCTCAAGACTGGTCAAGCAATATGACTCTCTAGAACTACTCCATGTCCAATTAACTATAAGCAAAATACCCTACCACATCATTGCAAGCTATAGGTCCCCCACCATGACCCAAGAAAAGCACACCGCCTACCTGAACTTACTGGAGTCACTTGCCATACAGCCCAACACCTTAGTCATGGGAGATTTCAACTATCCTTCTACTGACTGGGTGACATACATGAGCACAAACATGCTCGTCTAGAGGTTCCCGGACTTTGTCAGGACAAATGCTCTGGAACAGATAGTCTGCACCCCACAAGCGGTTCAAATCTTCTAGACATAGTACTCACAAGCATCGGGGGGTCACTGCAGTCCCACCTGTGTGATGCCCGCCCAGGTAAGGTTGGGCCATAAAACAGTCTCATTTGAAGTAACTATTAAACCCGTCACCACCACAGGAGCAAAAAAACTAAAAAATCTTTCCAAGGCAAACTACAGCCTAATAAGTGAAGGTATAAAAAGTTTTATACCCCTGAAAACACAGACAACAATGACTCCTATGCAGAGATGTACACAAATGCCCTGTATAAACACTTAACCAACTGTATAGACTTGCCTGTACCTGACCAAATTAAACTGAGTCATCCTGAAAAAACAAACCACCCTGATGGACCTCAAGTATAAACAGGTTATATAACAAAAGGAAGAAATTAATGTCTAAGAACATGAGGGAAGTGACTCAGCAGAGGAAGAATTCCCTCCACAGCTTGAACAAGCAAATCAGGAATTTTGTAAAGTCCTCCAAAGCTAATTACAAAGCTAAAATAGCATCCCTAGCTAAAGACAATCATAAGGCATTCTTTAACTATGTTTGAAATCTAAAATAGAATTCCCAGCTATGTGCCAAACTGGTAGTAGATGGTACCACTCATACTATAACAGAGGAAATTGCCAACCTGTTAGCTGAAAAATGTGCCACAAACTTCAAACCCCGTGTCCCCACCAGCCATACCCCAAAGCATAGCGGACACTCCCTAGTATCCCTAGAGATCAGGTCATATCTGCACTCTCCAAGGCCAAAAATGTGGCCTCAGTGGGACCAGATAACATCTCAGGTTGCTTATTAAGCAATCTAAAACAGGACCTAGTGGACCCACTTGGCATTCTCTTTAATCATAGTATGACAACTGGCTTTGTTCCAACAGAGTGGAGAACAGCAACAGTAATCCCCTTGCACAAAGGGGGCCATCAACCAAACCTGTGGACTATAGACCCATAAGTCTAACCAGCATCATCTGCAAGGCCATGGAAAGAATTATCATGGATCTTATCAACAAGGACATTGGTGACCTTCAAGCTCTAGACCCAATCCTGTTTGGCTTCATTAAGGGTAGATCATACTTATTAAAAAGTCACCAAAGCCCTGGATGAAGGTAAGACAGTACATACTGCCTATTTTGACCTAGCCAAGGCTTTTGATACAATCCCCCACTCGGGTATCATTGAGAAGCTCTCCCAGCTGGGAATTAACCCTTACATCCCTAGATGGGTAGCCAATCAGGTATCATTGAGAAGCTCTCCCAGCTGGGAATTAACCCTTACATCCCTAAAAGGGTAGCCAATCAGGTATCATTGAGAAGCTCTCCCAGCTGGGAATTAACAATTACATCCCTAGATGTGTAGTCAATTGTATCACCAACAGAACACATACTGTCAAAGTTGGTGGCTCCACCTCTACCAGTAGACCCATCATCAGTGGTGTACCACAAAGATCTATGCTGGGCCCTTTACCATTTGGAATCTATTTCTTGGAAGTCCAGGCTAAAGTAGACAGCCTTTGGCTGACCAAGTTCACTGATGAACTGCAAATTGGGTGCAATCATTGACTCCCCCAACAATATTAATATATTACAGGAGGAGCTAACACAAACAAATGAGTGGTGCCAAAGCTGTGGTATATAGCTAAAAGCAAAAAAGTGCATTATTATCCCTCTGGTAAAGTGGAATTCCCTGCTAATTACAATATTGACAGCACAACCCTAAGTTCAAACCCAGTGATGTGAGATCTGGGAACACAAGTAGATAGCAATCTGAAATTTGTCCACCAGGTTTCCATAGTGGTAAGGAAAGCCCTCTATGATGCGCATCTCATAAGTAAGGGCATCGCATCCAGGTCTAATGATGTTATAAGTCCATTATACTTGACTCTCACTAGACCAGTACAATGGACCCTTCTGCGTGTATGTTACCAGACACCTGCAGCAACTGGAGAGATCACAGTGGTTTCTCACCAAGAAAATACACAGTCTAAAAACCATGAGTTACATGGATAGACTGAAAGCCCTATCATAGTGCTCTGTATCATATACACTGCTGAGAGGCAACTTGAGCCTGGCCTACAGGGCAGTCCCTGACCCTGCCCTGATGGATATGCTGCACATCCACAAGTCAAATGGCACAAGAGTCACTTGCTCTAGGGATCTTAACCTAGCCTGTGACATTAACAAAACATGCTGGAGAGAAATATATCTGCCAGAGATTGCCACTATTCTGGAATAAACTTCCAGTCCACGTGAAGCAGAGCTCCTCAGTGACCTTATTCAGGAGCAACCTGGACAAATGGATGGGAGACCACAAATTCTCCCAGGGAGTGGCACTCATGTTCCTCATGGACAGGAGAAGTTGGTATTTATCATAGATTTGCTCTGGGAATTACGTCCATCTAACCAAGAACAATTGAGGCAACTCAGGATTACAATGGCTACACTTGTAAGGGCTTTAGGGCTGCTAGCCTATTAATCTCCAATGACTGTATGAACCTATGGATATTTATGTAGAGTGACATTACGTCCATTGTGGCTAAAACAATGGTAGGTGGTAGGTTAAGATAACTTGACACAATGTGAAAAAAATGAGTCATGTCCTGAATGCAGCTGTCCCTCTGATTGACTTGTGATTTCAGACTTTTCTGCACAAACCCAGAAATCCCTTCTGTCAGGGTTCCTTTGCCTGACACTATTGGTCTTCCTGGATTTCCTGGTTTATGGATTTTTGGTACCATGTAGAAATTATTTTGGCCTGGATGAAATATAGGAAGGATTTAATAAGATTCTTCAGTATTTTTGTGTACTGTCGAGTTGGACCCCAGTCAGCTGTCAGAAGCAGGGAGTGTGGGAGAGAGAGTGTGTGAGAGGGTGTGTGTGTGTGTGTGTGTGTGTGTGTGTGTGTGTATGTGTGTGGGTGTGCTGAGAGGTTGGAACTGTTGGAGTGAGGGTATGTATGTGTTTGTGTGCACTGCCTTGAGGTGTGTATGGGAGAGGACTGTGGGAGTGGGAAAGTGTATGTTTTTGTGTGCACACCCTTGAGGTGTGTGGGGGGGTGGGACTGTGGGAATGGGGGTGGGTATGTGTTTGTGCAAACACCCTTGAGGTGTGTGGGGGAGTGGGACTGTGGGAGGGGGGTGGGTATGTGTTTGTGCGCACACCCTTGAGGTGTGTGAGTGGGGGTTGGGACTGTGGGAGTAGGAAAGTGTATGTGTTTGTGCAAACACCCTTGAGGTGTGTGGGGGGGGTGGGACTGTGGGAGTGGAGGTGGGTATGTGTTTGCGTGTACACCCTTGAGGTGTGAAAGGGGGGTTGGGACCATGGGAGTGGGGGTGCATATGTGTTTGTGTGCACACCCTTGAGGTGTGTGTGTGGGGGTTAGGAATGTGGGAGTGGGAATGTGTATGTGCTTGTGCAAACATCCTTGAGGTATGTGGGGGGGTGGGACTGTGGGAGTGGGGGTGTGTGTCTGTGTTTGTGTGCACACCCTTTACGTGTGTGTGTGGGGGATTGGAACACTGGAAGGATGGGTGTCTATGTGTTTGTAAGGGTGTGTATGTGTTTATGCACACACCCTTGAGTGTGTGAACTATAGAATTTTAATTCATGTCAAACAGTCAAGCTCAGACAGAAGGCCAGTGGCATAATGTCTGTATGTCTGTCAGATAAGACAGAAGACCAGTGGCATAACATCTGTATGACTGTATTAGAGAATTTCACGAGAGAAGTAATGTTTATATGTAAGGCAGCTGACATAGTAGATTCCGGTCCACAAGCGCTGAACTGTATACACTTCAGGTTTTAATATTTTTAAATATGGGTGCTTTCAATAGATATGATGAATTGTTATTGATACTGGTTAATGAAGAATGAATATTGTTATTAGACACAGGATAAACATAATATTAGTCTACGTATGATATAGAAAACTGTATGATAAGCTGCTTCTGATTTGACGCAGCATTTTAAATGTACGTGGGTTATTTAATACAATGATGGTGCTTAAACTAAAATGCATTGATAGTCAATAATTAAATTACATATATTTTTTCAGGATATATTGTATATATTACACACATTTCATACATTCAGCATGTCTAATCGTTATTATCAGTATGGAATTGATTTTTAGAATATGAATTTCATCATTACATGAAATTATACTAATATATGAGACTAGTTACTAGTAGAGATGAGTTAAAATGGAACAAGTATTATTGAATGTTGAGTTTATTTAATCTCATTTTATTGTAATTTATTTTATCAATTTATTTAAATTATTTGAAGTTTTTTAAATACATTATAAATCTATGCTGATTAATTTACAAGCATTGCATCAGATAATATTTGAATATTTTACAAGACTAATGTTTGTTTTAAATACCAGAAATGTAAATGTTATTTAGAAACATTTAAATGTTGCAGTCTAGCAAAGAGAGAGAAAAAATGAGATGTGCTTTTTTAAGCCGGCTACAACTGCAAACACTGTTATATATAGTTAATTGATTTAGTATTTAACCACTGAACTGAGTAATTGTTTAATTGTTTAATGATGTTAGATTATTGGAGACATTGCAGGTATATAATGAACTAGGATAGACACTGTTATATCGATCTGAAGAAGCGTGCCAGCAGCACGCGAAAGCGCTTATCCCTGTTTGTTCTACTTTTTGGAATAAAGGAATTTCGTTGAAGAAGGTGTCTCGTGGTGTATCCTGTTTAGTTATTTCTTGTGATCTGTATGACTGTCTGAGCTACATTTAGGTTCATAGGTAGGTACTACGCTATCGGCCCTGGGGTCTATACAAGCCCAGCCAAAAAGGTACCCTGGCTTTTGCCACCCAAGAAAATTATTTTCCTGTGCCACTGTCGAGCAGAGCCACAGAGGTGATCCCCAGGGTAAATTTCCTATTTCCCATCCAATCATCAAGATTTTTCTTGAACACTGCTAATGAGGAGCTTTGTTTGATATAGATAGGTAGTTTATTCCAGAGTATGGGAAGTCTCTGGGACAGGAATCTATCCCTCCGGCATGTTCTGTTTATTGTGGTGACAAGGTTTAGGTCCCTAGAGCGTGTAGCTCCGAGGGATTGGGATTTCTTTAAGTGAAGCATGTCCAACAGCTCTGGGTTTGACATAGCTTTGTATGTTAGGCAGAGATCACCTCTGAGTAGGCGATATGCGATGGAGTAAAGATGGAGTTTTTTGAGACGGTCTGCGTAGGGCATCTGTTTGAGGCCGGTAATCCTCTTTGTGAGGTATTACTGCGGCCTTTCCGGTTGTTGTAGATGTCTTGTGAGGTACATACCAAAAGGGGCATTGCACTCTATAATGGGTCTAATGAGTGATGAGTAGAGGGGAACAATGACCTCTTTTTTCTGGATGAGAAACCTTTTGTGATGAGGTGTCCCATGTAGAAGGATTTCCTGACTACAGTGGCAATGTGATTATCAAAGGGGAGATTACTGTCCACCTGTGTCCCAAGGTCTCTTATCACACTTTCGGTGTTAAGTATACTACTGCCTATGTTGTAGTTCATGGGTACAGAGTTTTTACCAAAGGGGATGACAATGCACTTTTGGGCATTGAGCTTGAGGCCATGGCTTTGACACCAGGCATCTGTCTCAGTGAGGCCCTTTTGTAGGATGTCCACATTGTTAGGAGTTTCGATTATGGCTCCTAGTTTGCAGTCATCTGTGAACTTCATTAGCCAAAGACCTTCTGTGTTAGCCTGTACTTCAGAGAAGTAGATACCAAACAGGAGAGGACCCAGGACTGAACCCTGTGTACTCCACTTGTCACTGGTCTGAAGTCGGATATGGAGTCTGCTACTTTCACAGTGTGGGTTCTGTCAGTGAGCCAGTTGGCAACCCATCTTGTGACATAGGGATTTATACCTAGTTTAGTGAGTTTATCTATAATTCCAGAGTGGGGGATGGTGTCAAAAGCCTTGGCAAGATCTAGATAGGCTGTGTGAACCACCTTACCCTTGTCTACGGCTTTGGTGACTGCTTCAAAGAAGTCTGTCAGGCTTAGGAGACATGATCTGCCTTTTACAAACCCAAACTGGGTGGGATCCAGAGTTTGGAGATTACCAACATCTTTGTTTATAAGTTCCATGATGATACGTTCCATGGCCTTGCAGACCAGGCTCGTCAGGCTAATGGGGTGGTAGTTCCCGGGGTCCGTGGTGGCTCCCCCCTTGTGGAATGGGATAACCATTGCTGTGCACCATTCAGCAGGCACAAAGCCTGAGGTGAGGCTATGATTGAACATGGTACTTAGGTGGGGTGCCAGTTCGTTCTGTAGTTTGTGTAGAAAGCAGCCTGGGATGTTGTCTGGTCCCATGGATGCTGTGTTCTTGGCTTTGGAGAGTGTGTTTTTTACCTGTGAAGCAGTGATTACAGGAACTTTGCATTCTTCCAGTATAGAGATGGGCTCGTTAGGGGGTGAGAGGGGGGTAAAGTTAGCACTGAACCTATCTGCCAGGATGTTGGCAATATCAGTTGGGTCTGTATATTTAGTGCCATTGTGCTGTAACTCAGAGCAGATCTGGGTGTTGCCATTGAGATTCTTGACATAGCTATAGAATGCTTTGTGGTTGTCTTTAGAATCAGTGGTGATTTTGTTTTCGTAACTAGCTTTGGAGGATTTTATCAGGGATCACAGCTTCTTACTGAGGCTGACCAGGCAGCTCCTCCACTCATGAGATTTTACTCTCTTTTGCAAGAGTTTCTTCCTTCTGTTGTACAGTTTGTTTATGGCAGGAGACCACCAGATTGCCTTCCTTTTTTTGGAGGATAGCATCTTGGTTCTGTTTGGGATAGCATGATCCATGCACTCATGTAAGTGCTTATAAAGTGCAATTGTGTAGGATTCAGTAGTCGTAACTGTATTGTCCATCTGCATGGGTGTCATGAAGTTCACCACTTCTGTCTTAAGAAGCATGAAGTTGGCTTTGGAGAAATTTTTTACCATGGTTTCCTTAATGGGGGGTGGAGGCAGGATGTGGATATCTAGGGTAATTAGCTTATGGTCGGATCGGACCAATGAGACGTTGACTTCAGGTGTGGAACACGGTCACTCATATTGGTAATGACTAGATCTAGGATAATGTTGCCCCTGGTGGGGGTGTGGATAAGTTGATCCAGGGCATTGGAGTTTATGAATTCCAGAAAGCGTTGAGCAAAGGAGTTGGTACATGAGTAGTTTTCCCAGTTAATGGTGGGGTAGTTGAAATCACCCATTATTAGGGTGTTTGGTTGAACCCTAATATTTTCCAGTACATCAAGAAAAGAGGAGTGGGAATCCTGGGGCATGGTGGGTGATCTGTAGCAAGCTACAATTTGGATTGCAGTTTTGCCCAGAGTTAGTTGCACTTGGATAACCTCGGCTGCATTATGCTGATCAACTAGCCTGGAGGTGTGGATATCCTTAATGAATATGGACACACCTCTGCCTTTGGTGTTCCGGTCCAGGTTACATGGCCAAAAAGTGTGGTATGAGTTATAGCCTGGTAGTGCAGGGGTGCTCTCTGGAGTCTTGAACCAGGTCTCAGTCACTGCACAGATATCGATGTTCTCCATTTTAAGGAGTGCCTCGAGTGAGTGCATTTTGAGATTTAGACTTCTAGCATTTAGTTGCATCACCTTCAGTTTTTGTTTGCCTGTTCCTGTTACGGTGGTGAATTTGTCATTTGAACCTTGCCTAAAAAAGGCACTATAGGGGCTGCAAGAACCTTAGCCAGTATCCAGAATCCCAGGGGTGACAGGTGCAGGCCATCTCTGGCAAAGCATTGTGGTCTGTCGACCATATCATCCCAGGCAGACAGATACTGGATCCCTTTAGAATGGAACCAGAAGCTTAGCCAATTGTTGAAGTCGGTCATTTTGTCCTTGTACTGTGGCATCATTCTGGGTGATGGCAGAATACTACTCAGGGCTAGGGTAATACCTGCCTGGGCAACAAGATTGGAGAGCTCTTCCATGTCTCTTCTCATGTAGTCCAGGGAGGTACTTCTCAGGTCGTTCACACCAACATGGACAATGACGGTTTGTACTTGTGGAGTGACCTGATTGCGTGTGTTATGTGGCGGATCCTGGCACCCAACAGGCAGCTGACAGTAACCTTCTCCTTGTTTAGCCTGGTGAGTGGGACATCAGTGTGCCTGACTATAGAGTCACCTATGACTAGTGTGTTGGGTACGTTGTTTAGCCTTATTGGTTGTGGTTGAGTGGCACACTGAGTCTGTGGGCTATCTGTCATTTGGGTTGTGTTGGGGGGTGGAGGTTGCTTGCATTTCTGCTTTGGAGGTCTCTGTTGCTTGAGCAGATTATTAATGAGAGCCTCCATAAATGTTTTTGTGTTTCTATGTGAGGATTTTGGTGGTGTAGATTTAGTGAGACTATGTGATGAGTGTGGTGTGGTGCAAGTGTTTACCTTCTCCTCTTTACTGTCAAGTTCAGTCTTGATTGGAGAGAGCTTTACCTCCAGTTTGGCTAGATAAGTGCATCTCTCACAGGCTGTAGTGTCGGGTGGTAGGAGGAGAGGGTTATCTGTGTACATGAGGCAATATCTACATTGCCCCAAGATGCCCAGATTCATCAGATAGACAGGAGAGAACACTGGGAGCTGACTCTTGGACATGCCTGAATAAAAAAAATATTTTCCTCTAGATAAGTGAGGAAAGTGAGTACAAGAGCTGTGTTTCTCTAAGCAAGTGAGGAAAGTAAGTACCCAAACTGTTTTCCTCTAGGTAATGAGGAAGGTTGAGTGCTGTAGTAATTAGTAGGTTATTTAGTGCTTACAAGTTCTGAACAAGTGCTGATCACGAATAAGCAAATTCAAGTGCTAAAAGTAAGAATCTGTATCTGGACTAAACTAGTTACAGGAAAGGGGGAAACAAGTGCAAATGTGGGCTTTTAAATCAGAAAGTTGAGAGAGATGGAAAAACTGCCCAAACAGCCAATAACTACAATTTCTGGGCCAGAACCACTCCTTATGTGGTAGATACAATGTTAGACCAAACAGTTTAAAAAATGCAATTAAATTAAAAATGACTAAAAACAATGCAGAAGGAGTCTATTAGGTAGAATGAGGTAAAGAGATGGGACTGGGGGGAGTGTCCCAGATCAAATCTACAGTGGGGGTGGGCAACTGCAAAAACCTCCAAATTTAAACAACACAGGAATAGGGAGGGGTAAGTATGGCAAAACCAACAGCTTCAGCAGAGATCTGAAAAACTATACAGTGAAGCAAAAATAACAGTGCACAACTCTGAAGTCAGCCAGCAATGATATAAAATTAGTCAAACAACAATTACCAGTACACAACTCTGAAGTGCCAGAAAAATATAATCAGCTCTGTATATCTCCAGATTGTTTGAAGAGCACACTTTCAGGACACAGGAAGGCTCCAGCAATGATATGCAGATCTGAGTAATTAATGCTGACGTTGCAGCATACTTCTCTTTACTTATGGTTCTGTTTTGCTTTGTTGAAAAAGAAAGCAAGACTGGAAACACGCCAATACAAAAGAAAGGTTTATTTCAATGTCAAATGCCTATTACAGCGCGAGCATGTGCACACACACACACACACACACACACACATGCAAACACAGTTATGTGTGTGTGTGTGTGTGTGTGTTAACATACAGCTTTATTTATTTATTTATTTATTTATTTATTTATTTATTTATTTAGTTGTTTATTTTCCTTTTTGTTAATCAGGTTGGTGGCTCATTCTGGGACATTACTTAGCTCCGATCTGCCATTATGCATTACATTATCTACAGTAAGGTAGTTACAACAACAATCACGAAAGCTGCTACATGAGTAAACAAGGCAATGGTCCTAGCATTAGTATAAATGAACATAAAAATGAACATTTCTATAAGATTACAGAAATATGATTGCTTCTTCAAATCTATCATTTCTAGCTACTAATAATGTATTATACTATGCTGTTAAATACAGAGACAACACAGTGCAATCCATCTATGTGTGTACGTATGCAGAACTACACATACACACACACACACACACACACATATATATATATATATATATATATATATATATACATATATATACATATATATATATATATATAGTTCCCCTGCATCCAAACATACATTTGTTCGACTAATGCAGGGGTGTGATTTAATGTTGACTGCATGGAGCGATACAAATAGGTGAGGTTGGGGAGGTGACAGTATGCGTGTGGCAGAGCGGGTAAGCTGTGCCAGCCTTTCGCAGGTGTGTGTGTGTGTGTGTGTGTGTGTGTGTGTGTGTGTGTGTGTGTGTGTGTGTGTGTGTGTGTGTGTGTGTGTGTGTGTGTGTGTGTGTGTGTGTGTGTGTGTGTGTGTGTGACTTAGGGTTAGGACTGGGGGTTAGTGAAAGATGGGTGTTATGTCTGCGTGTGAGTTTGTGTATTTTAGGGTAAGGATAAGGTTTAGGTTAGGGGATAGTTGCAGTGTTGTTTGTGTATGCTTGTAAATGTTTGTGTGTCTGAATCTGTCTTGTGTAGTGGCAGTATTATAGGAAGGTTATAATGAAATTAAGGTGTAGGGAAGGGGCAGCTTTAGGGTTAGGGTTAACACCCATTACTCTGCCCCCTGCCCTCTTACCGTAACCCGACACCTTAATGTCATTAAAACCTTCCTGTAACACTACCATTGTTCAGACAAATTTGAGGCTAATATTATGGGGGTTTTAATTTTTATATCAGAAAAGGAAATAGTTTTCCACTCTCAATTTTATTGTTTTCATTTTTTTCACTACTGTATATGATCAAACTTATTTTGTTGGTGTTTTACATTTGACATTAAGGCAGTTAGGTCATACACAGTAGACCCATACATATATATATATATATATATATATATATATATATATATATATATATATATGTGTGTGTGTGTGTGTGTGTGTGTGTAAAAACAAAGCACCAAAACCACCACAGCAATAGGCATAAAACAAATACTTTAATAAATCAAAATAAGTTCATGTTCTCTTAAAAAGTGTCTCTTAACCAATCACATATAAATGGAAATAAGTCATATTTTTTTCGAAAACTGTACTGGTTGATCAAAAACTACAGCCAGTCATGACATTTACATGCTAAAAAGGCTATGCTTTCTTCATTGGTCACTATAAAAATCAAATGGCCAATAAAAAACATACTGGCACTTGCAATTCATTGGTGGTAGTATAAAAGCATAGACCAATCACATGTGAAATGTAAATAAATCACAGTTTTTGTAAAGCTCTATTGGTTGATATATACAGACACAGAGAGGTGTAGCCAAGAAGTATGTACAAGGTAAAACATTTTTTAGCTGCTGCCTGAAAAAGTAGATGAGAGCAGGTTTATATATATATATATATATATATATATATATATATATATATATATATATATATATATATATATATAGATCGTACAAGTACAATCCAACTATGTATGCATGCTTGTTGTGCTGCTAAAGTCACTGCATGAATACAGCACAAACTGTGAAAATGCAAGCTACACAGCAAGGATTTCAGTTAAAATCATTTGTCGATGTACTAAATGTAAAACTGTGAACAAGCGAAGCAATAGTCATGTCGTAACAATATAGCTGTTCCAATACTGTTAAATAAAATGATAAGGTGTGTTCTGTACTAAACAGTTCTGTTACTTTAAGAACAACATGTATAACAAATGTTAACAATGTCAGGTACAAGTATAACTCTGATTTATTACAGACACTGTTTGCAGACTGTTATCTCAAGAGATAATTGGTTAACGAAAGTACATAATAGCTCATATAAGAAGTAAAACATATATTTTATTTCATAAACCACTACTGTCATGTATCAGTGATGAATGAACTGTTCTTGTAAACTGTGGGAGTCATGGTAATGTGGTCTGCAGTAAACCATTGTGAGGTGTGAACTCCTGGAATATATCATCAACTGGAAGAGCAGTGAGGCACAGAGGAGGAAGACTTTTTATGATAGAGACCCACTCCACATTGCCTAGCTACTGTAAAACAGGGCACTTAACAACTCTTAAACAATTAGTTAAATACTGTCTTTAAAGTAGGTGTACTATAGTGCTACTGCCAAAAACTGCCTTGTATAAGTTTTATAAAACACTCATTCACCTTATTGTATGTAGATTCCATTTCATGGCTGAACTTCTGACAAGTCTCTGTTATAACCTTATGAATGATTTTTAATAGATGTTTGGCACATTGTCATAACAACATTGTATATGTAGCCATGAAAGGTAGCACAGTGGCACAGTGGATAATGTTGCCTCACAGCAAGAGGTTCCTGGTTTGATTCTCACCTGGGGTTTGTGCAGAGTCTGCATGTCCTCAATGTGTTTGCTTGGGTTTCCTCTGGGTGCTTCAGATTCTTCCCACATTCCAAAGACATGCACTAGGTGGACTGGACACTCTAAATTGGCCATAGCTGTGAATGTGGTGTGGAAGAACTACAATGGAACAGCTAGCCACCCAGCTGTGTAAACTTTGGCTCTAGATGATTGTCACTTTTGAAGTGACACCCTGACCCGATATGTAAAAATGAGAAAACGGGTTTGTCGATGGATGTATGGATGAATGGAAGGAACCATGAAACCTTTGTCCCTGGACCTCTGTTAAAAAGGGGTTTTAACTCCCAGTTGGACTTTCCTGGTAAATAAATTACCAATAGGCAATGTATGTTAAAATCCTACCATTCCACCTGTAATGTGCTGGTCTTTGTTCTACTAACGATTCCTTTAGCACTGCTCTGTCTTTCCGCTCTCCCCATATGCCTTGCAGATCCACTCTCAACTCTGCCTTTCTCCTATTGCACTGTACACAGTAGGAGGAGTTTCAATGCACCCCTTACCCACAATACTGCTGATAAGCTAATCTTAATTCATTTGCAGAATCCGTTTCACAGTGAAAACACATTTTTACTGATCTGCATCTCCTACCTGCTGCCATTGCACATCGGTCAGAACAGGATTTGCACACATACTGACTGCCACTCCTGCTCTGTGTCTGCTGGTCAGAACAGGATTAAGTGTGGACATGCACACATACTGACTACCACTCCTGCTCTGTGTCTACCGGTCAGAACAGGATTAAGTGGGACATGCACACATACTGACTGCCACTCCTGCTCTGTGTCTGCTGGTCAGAACAGGATTAACTGTGGACAACATGCACACATACTGACTGCCACTCCTGCTCTGTGTCTGCCGGTCAGAAAAGGATGAAGTGTGGACATGCACACATACTGACTGCCACTCCTGCTCTGTGTCTGCCGGTCAGAACAGGATTAAGTGTGGACATGCACACATACTGACTGCCACTCCTGCTCTGTGTCTGCCAGTCAGAACAGGATTAAGTGTGGACAGCACACATACTGACAGCCACTTCTGCTCTGTGTCTGCTGGTCAGAACAGGATTAAGTGTGGACATGCACACATACTGACAGCCACTTCTGCTCTGTGTCTGCTGGTCAGAACAGGATTAAGTGTGGACATGCACACATACTGACTGCCACTCCTGCTCTGTGTCTGATGGTCAGAACAGGATTAAGTGTGGACATCCACACATACTGACTGCCACTCCTGCTCTGTGTCTGCCAGTCAGAACAGGATTAAATGTGGACATGCACATATACTGACTGCCACTCCTGCTCTGTGTCTGCCGGTCAAAACAGGATTAAGTGTGGGAGGAGGAGACAACCCTCTCCTCCTCCCACAAAACACAAATACATGCGAGAGATGCAACTATATGGCCAAACTGGAGGCTGAGCTCTCTCAACATAGGACTGGCAAGACCAGACAGGAGGAGAAGGTAACCACACACACTATAGACCCAGTCTCACATAATACCATCACAACCTCAAATCATACACATAAACACACAAAGACATACTCGGAGGCTCTGATCAAAAATCTACCAAAACAGCAGAGGCCACCAAAGCAGACACCCAAACAACTACCACCTCAGAACACAACACCTGCATCACATAGACCACACAGTCAGTGTGTCAAGCAGTCACAGCCCTTAAGGCCAAACACTATGCCAGACACACTAGTCATTGGTGACTCCATAGTCAGGCACACTGATGTCCCGCTCACCAGACTGAGTAAGGAGAAGGTCACAGTAAGCTGCCTGTCGGGTGCTAGAATCCGCCACATAACGCATGCACTCAGGTCTCTCAACAGCAGGTACAAGTACGACTCAATCATTGTCCACGCTGGTGTAAATGACCTGAGACGTACCTCCCTGGACTACATGAAAAAAGACATAGAGGAGCTCTCTGATTATGTAGCCCAGGCAGGTATGACCCTGACCTTGAGCAGTATCCTACCTTCACCAAGAATGATGCCACAATACAGAGATAAGATGATCAGTTTTAACAATTGGCTTAAACTCTGGTGTCATTCAAAGGGGATCCAATGTCTGTCTGCCTGGGATGACATGCTGGACAAGCCACGCTGCTTCAAGGGACGGCTTGCACTTGTCACCCTGGGATTCCGGATTTTGGCAAAGGCTCTTGCCACCCCCATAGTGCCTTTTTTAGGCAAGGCTCAAATTCTAATCCTACCACCCTAGAACAAAACAAAGAAAAAAAACTAAGGGTAATGCTGCTCAATGCCAGAAGTCTCAACCTCAAGATGCACGCACTTGAGGCCCTTCTCAGTATGGAGAACATCGATGTCTGTGCTGTGACAGAAACCTGGTTCAAGGCTCCTGAGAGCACCCCAGCACTATCAGGTTTTACCTCATATCATGCGTTCCAGCCACAAAACCCAGACAATACCAAGAAAGGAGGAGGGGTATCCATATTCATCAAGGACACCCACACCTCGAGATTGGTGGCATCGCACGATGCATCGGAAACCATCCAGGTGCAATTAACCATAGGCAAGACTGCTATGCAAATTGTAGCATGTTACAGGCCACCCTCGCAAACGCAGGAACCTCACATGGCCTTCCTGAAAACACTGGAGGGGATAAATGTATCTCCGAACACCATCATACTAGGTGACTTCAACTACCCTAATATAGACTGGGAACACTACTCAAGCCCAAACACTCTAGCCCAAAAGTTCCTGGAATTCATAAACTCAAATGCCATGGAACAACTAGTCACCATCCCCACAAGAGGAGAGAACATACTTGATCTCATCATCACAAACATGGGAGCACAATGTTCAACGCCAGAAGTATACCCCTCACTGGTGAGATCTGATCACAAACTAATCTCGCTGGAGGTCCTCATCCCGCCCCACCGAAATGAAAAAGACCACAGTAAAGAACTTCGAAGCCGTCTTCACACATCTAAAGACTACTGTGGTGTCCTTTAAGGCCCTGAGCCGGCGGTTAACATTACTCAAACCGCTGAATCACTTACAAATGCCTTCTACCAGCACCTGCAGGGCTGCATGGATCAGGTAATCCCAAGCAAAACAAAGACTCTTTGTACCAAAGGCAAGCGTCCAGTCTGGTGGACCCCAGCCATAAACAAACTCTACAATAAAAGGAGAAAGCTACTACAAGATAGAGCAAAATCCTTAAAAGGTAAGACACCGCTGATCACTATAAGTAAAAATCTAAGAGCTCTCATAAAATCATCCAAAGCTAATTTTGAGAAAAAAATAGCTAAGGACTCTAAAGACAACCATAAAGCATTCTTTAGCTATGTCAGAAACCTAGGAGGAAACTCCCAGACATGCTCAGAATTAGTTCAAAATGATGTGAAGATTACTGATCCTACAGACATTGCCAACATACTGGCTGACAGGTTCAGTGCAAACTTCTCCCCACCCTCCCTGCCTAAAGATGAGATATCTATACCAAATGATTGTAGCCCCCCAAACATCTCCAACGCTCAGGTGAGAACTGCTCTCTCCAAGGCAAAGAACACAGCATCCATGGGACCTGATGGTGTCCCCGGCTGTGTGCTCCATGAACTCAATGAGGAATTAAACCCACAGTTAGGACAGCTGTTTAATCTTAGTCTCACCTCCGGATACATTACCCAGGAGTGGCGCAGCCACTGTGGTCCCACTCCACAAAGGCGGTGCCTCCACCGACCCTGGAAATTACCATCCCATTAGCTTGACTAGCCTGATCTGCAAAGCCATGGAAAGGATCATAATGGATCTCATAAATAAAGACATAGGGAATTTGCAGACTTTGGATCCAACCCAGTTTGGCTTTGTCAAAGGCAGATCATGCCTTTTAAACTTGGTTGACTTTTTTGAAACAGTCACCAAGGCCATTGACGAGGGAAAGGCAGTCCATACAGCCTACCTAGACCTGGCAAAGGCTTTCGATACAATACCCCACTCGGGTATCATTGAAAAACTCATCAACTTAAATGTAAACCCATACATTACAAGATGGGTTGCAAACTGGCTGTGTGACAGAACCCACAGGGTCAGAGTTGCTGGCGCCATGTCAGACTCTAAGCCTGTCACAAGTGGTGTCCCACAGGGCTCAGTCCTGGGCCCACTCTTGTTTGGCATCTACTTTTCTGAAGTACAAGCAAACACAGGAGGGTTATGGCTGACAAAGTTCGCAGATGACTGCAAACTGGGCGCCGTAGTTGAAAACACATCCGACACAGATATCCTTCAGA
Source organism: Protopterus annectens (assembly GCF_019279795.1). Taxonomy (NCBI): domain Eukaryota; kingdom Metazoa; phylum Chordata; order Ceratodontiformes; family Protopteridae; genus Protopterus; species Protopterus annectens. The sequence goes on from NC_056747.1 coordinate 1,362,428,570, forward strand.
AGGGTCTCACAGATACGGATAACTGGTGCCAGAGCCATGGCCTCAAGTTAAATGCCAAGAAATGCATAGTCATATCCTTCGGGAAAAATAAGGTTACCCCTAGCTACCATATAGGTGGCAATCCCCTGAACACAGAAGAAGTTATTAGGGACCTGGGAACCCAGGTTGACAGTAGCCTTTCATTCGACACTCATATTGCTAAAGTAGTTAGGAAGACCTTCTGCATTGCCCACCTTATCATGAAGGGATTCACATCTAGATCAAGGGAGGTCATAGTCTCCCTATACTCATCACTCATCAGACCAATGATCGAGTACAATGCCCCATTCGGAATGTATCTGACCCGACACTTGCAGCAGCTGGAGAGGCCACAAAAGTTCCTCACCAAAAGGATAAAGGGTCTCAAAAATCTGTCTTATGCTGCACGACTGAAAGAACTCCAGTTATATTCAGTTGCGTACCGCTTACTCAGAGGTGACCTATGCCTGACATACAAGGCCATGTCAAACCCAGATTTGATGAATATGCTTCATCTCAAAAAATCTAGATCCCTCAGAGCCACAAGGGCAGGTGACTTAAACCTCGACACAGTTATTAATAGGACGTGCTGGAGGGATAGATTCATCACCCAAAGACTCCCTATGCTGTGGAACAAAATCCCGGTTTATGTGAGGCAGAGCACCTCGCTGGCCTTGTTCAAGAGGAATCTTGACCAATGGATGGGAGATCGCAGATACACCCCAGGGGTTACCTCAGTGTCACTGCTCGACAGAGGCACAGCTAAATAATGGGCATAGTTTCTCCAAACTAAGGGGTGGCGTAAGCCACAAAACTATGGCTAGGCTTATAAATGCCCTTGGGCAGATAGCCTAGTATGAACCTATGAACCTATGAACATGCACACATAATGACTGCCACTCCTGCTCTGTGTCTGCCGTCAGAACAGGATTAAGGGTGGACATGCACACATACTGACTGCCACCCCTGCTCTGTGTCTTCCGGTCAGAAAAGGATTAATTGTGGACATCCACACATACTGACTTGCCCACTCATGCTCTGTGTCTGCCGGTCAGATCGGGATTAAGTGTGGACATGCACACATACTGACTGCCACTCCCGCTCTGTGTCTGCTGGTCAGAAAAGGATTAATTGCGGACATCCACACATACTGACTTGCCCACTCCTGCTCTGTGTCTGCCAGTCAGATCGGGATTAAGTGTGGACATGCGCACATACTGACTGCCACTCCTGCTCTGTGTCTGCTGGTCAGAACAGGATTAAGTGTGGACATGCACACATACTGACTGCCACTCCTGCTCTGTGTCTGCTGGTCAGAACAGGATTAAGTGTAGACATGCACAAATACTGACTGCCACACCTGCTCTGTGTCTGCCGGTCAGAACAGGATTAAGTGTGGACATGCACACATACTGACTGCAACCCCTGATCTGTGTCTGCCCATCAGAACAGGATTAAGTGTGAACATGCACTCATACTGACTGCCACTCCTGCTCTGTGTCTGCCAGTCAGAACAGGATTAAGTGTGGACATGCACACATACCGACTGCCACTCCTGCTCTGTGTCTGCCGGTCAGAACAGGATTAAGTGTAGACATGCACACATAATGACTGCCACTCCTGCTCTGTGTCTGCCGGTCAGAACAGTTTTAAGGGTGGACATGCACACATACTGACTGCCACTCCTGCTCTGTGTCTGCCAGTCAGAACAGGATTAAGTGTGGACATGCACACATACTGATTGCCACTCTTGCTCTGTGTCTGCCGGTCAGAACAGTTTTAAGGGTGGACATGCACACATACTGACTGCCACTCCTGCTCTGTGTCTGTCAGTCAGAACAGGATTAAGTGTGGACATGCACACATACGTCTGCCAGTCAGAACAGGATTAAGTGTGGACATGCACACATACTGACTGCCACTCCTGCTCTGTGTCTGCCGGTCAGAATAGGATTAAGTGTGGACATGCACACATACTGACTGCCACTCCTGCTCTGTGTCTGCCGTGCATGATATGAAAAATAAACAGGGAGACGGGGTTAATCACTATTGCATATCCTAATTTCTTAATCAATAATAAAGCCTGTGATTTTACTGTCAGGATCTTTCTCCTCCTCTTATTTGTACCTTTAGACGTTCACTATTCCTTCTTGCCATTTTACTGTAAAAGTAGCAATAAGTCATTATGTTGTTATGATGGCGAAGAGAAATACTATGACATAATCAGTACACCTCAGAAGCATGTCAGGCAGACATGCGCTTCGCCCCGTGAGACTCAGAAGGAAAAACAATGAAAAGCTTTAAGAAAAATAAACAAAGAAATGAACAGGCAAAGGAACAATATACCATGTCCACAAGTGGAAACATAAATCCCGAGAAGTTATTCAAGAACAAGAAAGGTTCATTAGAAAGACATGCAAGTTAATGAATTCATCATTTAAGTATTTTTTCTGTGCCTTCAAAGAAAAAATGAACAAAAATCCAGTGGCAAAGGAAAGTTGAGTAATGAAGGAATGATAAACCCTTGAGTCCAAAAGAAGAGTTCATGGGCTGTAGCTTCATTAAACAGTTCCTGGCGTATCTGTCAGACTCTTCCTAGAGTTTGAGTTAATGCCATACAAACGAAAAGTCGAACATTACCACTACGACAGTGTCTACCACGATCCTGCTGAGATCTATAGTTGGTCTCTTCTAAATAACAAGTGTCAATAACTGACACATGTCACAAGTAACACACAGTATACAGCAAAAAGTAATCTGTAAAATGCAGTGGAATTTTAGGGTTTATTTTCTGGAAAGTTCTGAAGTTGCTAGGACTGGAAACACTGCCAACTCAGTTGCTGTACACTATCAAACCAATCACAGCTCTGATTTAAAGGTTTTTAAAGTTTGTATGATTTTTTACATTAGCCACAAAGATCTGTACCTAAATGCTTCTGGGAATGTAACACATTAAGAAACTAGCTACATTTTAAATATAATCCCTTGCTGATGAAGACATGAACAGTGAGTTGCCTATGAAGTATTTGGGTTGTTTTTTGACTGACTTTCTTTGAAAGGTGGAAATTAAAAGCAGAGGAATTGAGTTCTGCTCCCTTTTTATTGACAATTGTTGACAGAAGTCAAATAACCCTCCATCAAAAGGATCAGTGTAACTAAAACTGATTCCATCAGCAGATGGCCTAGTCTGTTTCAATGACAATGTAAAAATGATTGATTGTTTCAGTGCGTTTACTGCTGGGTCCCTAACTGATGCATTTGTTTAAATAGTTTGTTACAGTTTGTTGAAAACGCCTTGAGTACTTTATGGCCAATGTACTAGAGTAGACATCACATGGTTAAATAAAAAAAAATTGTTTAAATATTTTCTGTCAGCTTAGTATGAAAATATAAGAATTTGACATTGAAGGCCTACTTAAAGAGCACGGTGGTCAGCAATTTTAATATGGTAAACAACAACAACAACAGGACTGAGCCTAAGCAGTAAATGTCTTATATGCAGATCTTATGTCTTACTGTCTTTGACTTGGACCCATAAAAGGCTAATGAAGAAAGCTGAGAGGTATGAGGCAATGACCATATCAGTAGATCATCGAGAAAAAGAGCCTTTTACACCACTAAAACAAAATGGGTGCTTACTGACCAAAGTCATTCCCTATCTGGCCTATTTTTTCAATCGTATAAGGTAACACTTGTATACATTTTATCATGGCATTAGGTGAAACTGGGTGCTTACTATTATATATATATATATATATATATATATATATATATATATATATATATACATATACACACACGCGCACACACACACACACACACACACACACACACACACACAAATTGTTATAGATGTTAAATAATGTTTGATGGGTTACAGGCCATCTCTTGGCTCAGCTCATATCATATATCAGGTATAAGAGTCCTAGTATTTCATTGTTCCTACCATCGCTTGGCTCAGTTCATATCATATCTCAAGTATAACAGCCCTAGTATTTCATTGTTCCTACCATTGCTTGGCTCAGCTCATATCATATCTCAGGTATAAGAGCCCTAGTATTTCATTGTCCTACCATCGCTTGGCTCAGCTCGTATCATATCTCAGGTATAACAGCCCTAGTATTTCATTGTTCCTACCATCGCTTGGCTCAGCTCATATCATATCTCAGGTATAACAGCCCTAGTATTTCATTGTTCCTACCATCGCTTGGCTCAGCTCATATCAGATCTCAGGTATAAGAGCCCTAGTATTTCATTGTTCCTACCATCGCTTGGCTCAGCTCATATCGGATCTCAGGTATAAGAGCCCTAGTATTTCATTGTTCCTACCATCGCTTGGCTCAGTTCATATTATATCTCAGGTATAAGAGCCCTAGTATTTCATTGTTCCTACCATCTCTTGGCTCAGCTCATATCATATCTCAGGTATAAGAGCCCTAGTATTTCATTATTCCTACCATCGCTTGGCTCAGCTCATATCATATCTCAGGTATAACAGCCCTAGTATTTCATTGTTCCTACCATCGCTTGGCTCAGCTCATATCGGATCTCAGGTATAACAGCCCTAGTATTTCATTGTTCCTACCATCGCTTGGCTCAGCTCATATCATATCTCAGGTATAACAGCCCTAGTATTTCATTGTTCCTACCATCTCTTGGCTCAGCTCATATCATATCTCAGGTATAACAGCCCTAGTATTTCATTGTTCCTACCATCACTTGGCTCAGTTCATATCATATCTCAGGTATAAGAGCCCTAGTATTTCATTGTTCCTCCCATCGCTTGGCTCAGCTCATATCATATCTCAGGTATAACAGCCCTAGTATTTCATTGTTCCTACCATCGCTTGGCTCTGCTCATATCATATCTCAGGTATAAGAGCCCTAGTATTTCATTGTTCCTACCATCGCTTAGCTCTGCTCATATCGGATCTCAGGTATAAGAGCCCTAGTATTTCATTGTTCCTACCATCGCTTGACTCAGCTCATATCATATCTCAGGAATAACAGCCCTAGTATTTCATTGATCCTACCATCTCTTGGCTCAGCTCATATCATATCTCAGGTATAAGTGCCCGAGTATTTCATTGTTCCTACCATCGCTTGGCTCAGCTCATATCATATCTCAGGTATAACAGCCCTAGTATTTCATTGTTCCTACCATCGCTTGTCTCAGCTCATATCATATCTCAGGTATAAGAGCCCTAGTATTTCATTGTTCCTACAATCTCTTGGCTCAGCTCATATCATATCTCAGGTACAAGAGCCCTAGTATTTCATTCTTCCTACCATCGCTTGGCTCAGCTCATATCATATCTCAGGTATAAGAGCCCTAGTATTTCATTGTTCCTAGCATTGCTTGGCTCAGCTCATATCATATCTCAGGTATAACAGCCCTAGTATTTCATTGTTCCTACCATCGCTTGGCTCAGCTCATATCATATCTCAGGTATAACAGCCCTAGTATTTCATTGTTCCTGCCATCGCTTGGCTCAGCTCATATCATATATCAGGTATAACAGCCCTAGTATTTCATTGTTCCTACCATCGCTTGGCTCAGCTCATATCATATATCAGGTATAAGAGCCCTAGTATTTCATTGTTCCTACCATCACTTGGCTCAGCTCATATCATATCTCAGGTATAACAGCCCTAGTATTTCATTGTTCCTACCATCGCTTGGCTCAGTTCATATCATATCTCAGGTATAAGAGCCCTAGTATTTCATTGTTCCTACCATCGCTTGGCTCGGCTCATATCATATCTCAGGTATAACAGCCCTAGTATTTCATTGTTCCTACCATCGCTTGGCTCAGTTCATATCATATCTCAGGTATAAGAGCCCTAGTATTTCATTGTTCCTACCATCGCTTGGCTCAGCTCATATCATATCTCAGGTATAACAGCCCTAGTATTTCATTGTTCCTACCATCGCTTGGCTCAGCTCATATCATATCTCAGGTATAACAGCCCTAGTATTTCATTGTTCCTACAATCGCTTGGCTCAGCTCATATCATATCTCAGGTATAAGAGCCCTACTATTTCATTGTTCCTACCATCGCTTGGCTCAGCACATATCATATCTCAGGTATAAGAGCCCTAGTATTTCATTGTTCCTACCATCGCTTGGCTCAGCTCATATCATATCTCAGGTATAAGAGCCCTAGTATTTCATTGTTCCTACCATCGCTTGGCTCAGCTCATATCATATCTCAGGTATAAGAGCCCTAGTATTTCATTGTTCCTACCATCTCTTGGCTCTGCTCATATCATATCTCAGGTATAAGAGCCCTAGTATTTCATTGTTCCTACCATCGCTTGGCTCTGCTCATATCATATCTCAGGTATAAGAGCCCTAGTATTTCATTGTTCCTACCATCGCTTGGCTCAGCTCATATCATATCTCAGGTATAAGAGCCCTAGTATTTCATTGTTCCTACCATCTCTTGGCTCATCTCATATCATATCTCAGGTATAAGAGCCCTAGTATTTCATTGTTCCTACCATCTCTTGGCTCAGCTCATATCATATCTCAGGTATAAGAGACCTAGTATTTCATTGATCCTACCATCTCTTGGCTCAGCTCATATCATATCTCAGGTATAACAGCCCTAGTATTTCATTGTTCCTACCATCGCTTGGCTCAGCTCATATCATATCTCAGGTATAAGAGCCCTAGTATTTCATTGTTCCTACCATCTCTTGGCTCAGCTCATATCATATCTCAGGTATAACAGCCCTAGTATTTCATTGTTCCTACCATCGCTTGGCTCAGTTCATATCATATCTCAGGTATAAGAGCCCTAGTATTTCATTGTTCCTACCATCGCTTGTCTCAGCTCATATCATATCTCAGGTATAAGAGCCCTAGTATTTCATTGTTCCTACCATCTCTTGGCTCAGCTCATATCATATCTCAGGTATAAGAGTCCTAGTATTTCATTGTTCCTACCATCTCTTGGCTCAGCTCATATCATATCTCAGGTATAAGAGTCCTAGTATTTCATTGTTCCTACCATCTCTTGGCTCAGCTCATATCATATCTCAGGTATAAGAGCCCTAGTATTTCATTGTTCCTACCATCTCTTGGCTCAGCTCATATCATATCTCAGGTATAAGAGCCCTAGTATTTCATTGTTCCTACCATCTCTTGGCTCAGTTCATATCATATCTCAGGTATAACAGCCCTAGTATTTCATTGTTCCTACCATCTCTTGGCTCAGCTCATATCATATCTCAGGTATAAGAGCCCTAGTATTTCATTGTTCCTACCATCTCTTGGCTCAGCTCATATCATATCTCAGGTATAAGAGCCCTAGTATTTCATTGTTCCTACCATCGCTTGGCTCAGCTCATATCATATCTCAGGTATAAGAGCCCTAGTATTTCATTGTTCCTACCATCGCTTGGCTCAGCTCATATCATATCTCAGGTATAACAGCCCTAGTATTTCATTGTTCCTACCATCTCTTGGCTCAGCTCATATCATATCTCAGGTATAAGAGCCCTAGTATTTCATTGTTCCTACCATCGCTTGGCTCAGCTCATGTCATATCTCAGGTATAAGAGCCCTAGTATTTCATTGTTCCTACCATCGCTTGGCTCAGCTCATATCATATCTCAGGTATAAGAGCCCTAGTATTTCATTGTTCCTACCAACTCTTGGCTCAGCTCATATCATATCTCAGGTATAACAACCCTAGTATTTCATTGTTCCTACCATCGCTTGGCTCAGCTCATATCATATCTCAGGTATAAGAGACCTATTATTTCATTGATCCTACCATCTCTTGGCTCAGCTCATATCATATCTCAGGTATAACAGCCCTAGTATTTCATTGTTCCTACCATCTCTTGGCTCAGCTCATATCATATCTCAGGTATAAGAGACCTAGTATTTCATTGATCCTACCATCTCTTGGCTCAGCTCATATCATATCTCAGGTATAACAGCCCTAGTATTTCATTCTTCCTACCATCGCTTGGCTCAGCTCATATCATATCTCAGGTATAAGAGCCCTAGTATTTCATTGTTCCTACCATCTCTTGGCTCAGCTCATATCATATCTCAGGTATAACAGCCCTAGTATTTCATTGTTCCTACCATCGCTTAGCTCAGTTCATATCATATCTCAGGTATAAGAGCCCTAGTATTTCATTGTTCCTACCATCGCTTGGCTCAGCTCATATCATATCTCAGGTATAAGAGCCCTAGTATTTCATTGTTCCTACCATCTCTTGGCTCAGCTCATATCATATCTCAGGTAAAAGAGTCCTAGTATTTCATTGTTCCTACCATCTCTTGGCTCAGCTCATATCATATCTCAGGTATAAGAGCCCGAGTATTTCATTGTTCCTACCATCTCTTGGCTCAGCTCATATCATATCTCAGGTATAAGAGTCCTAGTATTTCATTGTTCCTACCATCTCTTGGCTCAGCTCATATCATATCTCAGGTATAAGAGCCCTAGTATTTCATTGTTCCTACCATCGGCTTGGCTCAGCTCATATCATATCTCAGGTATAAGAGCCCTAGTATTTCATTGTTCCTACCATCTCTTGGCTCAGCTCATATCATATCTCAGGTATAAGAGCCCTAGTATTTCATTGTTCCTACCATCGCTTGGCTCAGCTCATATCATATCTCAGGTATAAGAGCCCTAGTATTTCATTGTTCCTACCATCACTTGGCTCAGCTCATATCATATCTCAGGTATAACAGCCCTAGTATTTCATTGTTCCTACCATCGCTTGGCTCAGCTCATATCATATCTCAGGTATAAGAGCCCTAGTATTTCATTGTTCCTACCATCGCTTGGCTCAGCTCATATCATATCTCAGGTATAAGAGCCCTAGTATTTCATTGTTCCTACCATCGCTTGGCTCAGCTCATATCATATCTCAGGTATAAGAGCCCTAGTATTTCATTGTTCCTACCATCGCTTGGCTCAGCTCATATCATATCTCAGGTATAAGAGCCCTAGTATTTCATTGTTCCTACCATCGCTTGGCTCAGCTCATATCATATCTCAGGTATAAGAGCCCTAGTATTTCATTGTTCCTACCATCGCTTGGCTCAGCTCATATCATATCTCAGGTATAAGAGCCCTAGTATTTCATTGTTCCTACCATCGCTTGGCTCAGCTCATATCATATCTCAGGTATAAGAGCCCTAGTATTTCATTGTTCCTACCATCGCTTGGCTCAGCTCATATCATATCTCAGGTATAACAGCCCTAGTATTTCATTGTTCCTACCATCGCTTGGCTCAGCTCATATCATATCTCAGGTATAAGAGCCCTAGTATTTCATTGTTCCTACCATCTCTTGGCTCAGCTCATATCATATCTCAGGTATAAGAGCCCTAGTATTTCATTGTTCCTACCATCGCTTGGCTCAGCTCATATCATATCTCAGGTATAACAGCCCTAGTATTTCATTGTTCCTACCATCTCTTGGCTCAGCTCATATCATATCTCAGGTATAAGAGCCCTAGTATTTCATTGTTCCTACCATCTCTTGGCTCAGCTCATATCATATCTCAGGTATAACAGCCCTAGTATTTCATTGTTCCTACCATCGCTTGGCTCAGCTCATATCATATCTCAGGTATAAGAGCCCTAGTATTTCATTGTTCCTACCATCACTTGGCTCAGCTCATATCATATCTCAGGTATAACAGCCCTAGTATTTCATTGTTCCTACCATCGCTTGGCTCAGCTCATATCATATCTCAGGTATAAGAGCCCTAGTATTTCATTGTTCCTACCATCGCTTGGCTCAGCTCATATCATATCTCAGGTATAAGAGCCCTAGTATTTCATTGTTCCTACCATCGCTTGGCTCAGCTCATATCATATCTCAGGTATAAGAGCCCTAGTATTTCATTGTTCCTACCATCGCTTGGCTCAGCTCATATCATATCTCAGGTATAACAGCCCTAGTATTTCATTGTTCCTACCATCGCTTGGCTCAGCTCATATCATATCTCAGGTATAAGAGCCCTAGTATTTCATTGTTCCTACCATCGCTTGGCTCAGCTCATATCATATCTCAGGTATAAGAGCCCTAGTATTTCATTGTTCCTACCATCGCTTGGCTCAGCTCATATCATATCTCAGGTATAAGAGCCCTAGTATTTCATTGTTCCTACCATCGCTTGGCTCAGCTCATATCATATCTCAGGTATAAGAGCCCTAGTATTTCATTGTTCCTACCATCTCTTGGCTCAGCTCATATCATATCTCAGGTATAAGAGCCCTAGTATTTCATTGTTCCTACCATCGCTTGGCTCAGCTCATATCATATCTCAGGTATAAGAGCCCTAGTATTTCATTGTTCCTACCATCGCTTGGCTCAGCTCATATCATATCTCAGGTATAAGAGCCCTAGTATTTCATTGTTCCTACCATCGCTTGGCTCAGCTCATATCATATCTCAGGTATAAGAGCCCTAGTATTTCATTGTTCCTACCATCTCTTGGCTCAGCTCATATCATATCTCAGGTATAAGAGCCCTAGTATTTCATTGTTCCTACCATCGCTTGGCTCAGCTCATATCATATCTCAGGTATAAGAGCCCTAGTATTTCATTGTTCCTACCATCTCTTGGCTCAGCTCATATCATATCTCAGGTATAAGAGCCCTAGTATTTCATTGTTCCTACCATCGCTTGGCTCAGCTCATATCATATCTCAGGTATAAGAGCCCTAGTATTTCATTGTTCCTACCATCGCTTGGCTCAGCTCATATCATATCTCAGGTATAAGAGCCCTAGTATTTCATTGTTCCTACCAACTCTTGGCTCAGCTCATATCATATCTCAGGTATAACAGCCCTAGTATTTCATTGTTCCTACCATCGCTTGGCTCAGCTCATATCATATCTCAGGTATGAGACCTAGTATTTCATTGATCCTACCATCTCTTGGCTCAGCTCATATCATATCTCAGGTATAACAGCCCTAGTATTTCATTGTTCCTACCATCTCTTGGCTCAGCTCATATCATATCTCAGGTATAAGAGCCCTAGTATTTCATTGTTCCTACCATCTCTTGGCTCAGCTCATATCATATCTCAGGTATAACAGCCCTAGTATTTCATTGTTCCTACCATCGCTTGGCTCAGCTCATATCATATCTCAGGTATAAGAGCCCTAGTATTTCATTGTTCCTACCATCTCTTGGCTCAGCTCATATCATATCTCAGGTATAAGAGCCCTAGTATTTCATTGTTCCTACCATCGCTTGGCTCAGCTCATATCATATCTCAGGTATAAGAGCCCTAGTATTTCATTGTTCCTACCATCTCTTGGCTCAGCTCATATCATATCTCAGGTATAAGAGCCCTAGTATTTCATTGTTCCTACCATCTCTTGGCTCAGCTCATATCATATCTCAGGTATAAGAGCCCTAGTATTTCATTGTTCCTACCATCTCTTGGCTCAGCTCATATCATATCTCAGGTATAAGAGTCCTAGTATTTCATTGTTCCTACCATCTCTTGGCTCAGCTCATATCATATCTCAGGTATAAGAGCCCTAGTATTTCATTGTTCCTACCATCTCTTGGCTCAGCTCATATCATATCTCAGGTATAAGAGCCCTAGTATTTCATTGTTCCTACCATCTCTTGGCTCAGCTCATATCATATCTCAGGTATAAGAGCCCTAGTATTTCATTGTTCCTACCATCTCTTGGCTCAGCTCATATCATATCTCAGGTATAAGAGCCCTAGTATTTCATTGTTCCTACCATCTCTTGGCTCAGCTCATATCATATCTCAGGTATAACAGCCCTAGTATTTCATTGTTCCTACCATCGCTTGGCTCAGCTCATATCATATCTCAGGTATAAGAGCCCTAGTATTTCATTGTTCCTACCATCTCTTGGCTCAGCTCATATCATATCTCAGGTATAAGAGCCCTAGTATTTCATTGTTCCTACCATCTCTTGGCTCAGCTCATATCATATCTCAGGTATAAGAGCCCTAGTATTTCATTGTTCCTACCATCGCTTGGCTCAGCTCATATCATATCTCAGGTATAAGAGCCCTAGTATTTCATTGTTCCTACCATCTCTTGGCTCAGCTCATATCATATCTCAGGTATAAGAGCCCTAGTATTTCATTGTTCCTACCATCTCTTGGCTCAGCTCATATCATATCTCAGGTATAAGAGCCCTAGTATTTCATTGTTCCTACCATCGCTTGGCTCAGCTCATATCATATCTCAGGTATAAGAGCCCTAGTATTTCATTGTTCCTACCATCTCTTGGCTCAGCTCATATCATATCTCAGGTATAAGAGCCCTAGTATTTCATTGTTCTTACCATCTCTTGGCTCAGCTCATATCATATCTCAGGTATAAGAGCCCTAGTATTTCATTGTTCCTACCATCTCTTGGCTCAGCTCATATCATATCTCAGGTATAAGAGCCCTAGTATTTCATTGTTCCTACCATCTCTTGGCTCAGCTCATATCATATCTCAGGTATAAGAGCCCTAGTATTTCATTGTTCCTACCATCTCTTGGCTCAGCTCATATCATATCTCAGGTATAAGAGCCCTAGTATTTCATTGTTCCTACCATCTCTTGGCTCAGCTCATATCATATCTCAGGTATAACAGCCCTAGTATTTCATTGTTCCTACCATCTCTTGGCTCAGCTCATATCATATCTCAGGTATAAGAGCCCTAGTATTTCATTGTTCCTACCATCTCTTGGCTCAGCTCATATCATATCTCAGGTATAAGAGCCCTAGTATTTCATTGTTCCTACCATCTCTTGGCTCAGCTCATATCATATCTCAGGTATAAGAGCCCTAGTATTTCATTGTTCCTACCATCTCTTGGCTCAGCTCATAACATATCTCAGGTATAAGAGCCCTAGTATTTCATTGTTCCTACCATCTCTTGGCTCAGCTCATATCATAGCTCAGGTATAAGAGCCCTATTATTTCATTGTTCCTACCATCTCTTGGCTCAGCTCATATCATATCTCAGGTATAAGAGCCCTAGTATTTCATTGTTCCTACCATCTCTTGGCTCAGCTCATATCATATCTCAGGTATAAGAGCCCTAGTATTTCATTGTTCCTACCATCTCTTGGCTCAGCTCATATCATATCTCAGGTATAACAGCCCTAGTATTTCATTGTTCCTACCATCGCTTGGCTCAGCTCATATCATATCTCAGGTATAAGAGCCCTAGTATTTCATTGTTCCTACCATCGCTTGGCTCAGCTCATATCATATCTCAGGTATAAGAGCCCTAGTATTTCATTGTTCCTACCATCGCTTGGCTCAGCTCATATCATATCTCAGGTATAAGAGCCCTAGTATTTCATTGTTCCTACCATCGCTTGGCTCAGCTCATATCATATCTCAGGTATAAGAGCCCTAGTATTTCATTGTTCCTACCATCTCTTGGCTCAGCTCATATCATATCTCAGGTATAAGAGCCCTAGTATTTCATTGTTCCTACCATCGCTTGGCTCAGCTCATATCATATCTCAGGTATAAGAGCCCTAGTATTTCATTGTTCCTACCATCGCTTGGCTCAGCTCATATCATATCTCAGGTATAAGAGCCCTAGTATTTCATTGTTCCTACCATCGCTTGGCTCAGCTCATATCATATCTCAGGTATAAGAGCCCTAGTATTTCATTGTTCCTACCATCGCTTGGCTCAGCTCATATCATATCTCAGGTATAAGAGCCCTAGTATTTCATTGTTCCTACCATCTCTTGGCTCAGCTCATATCATATCTCAGGTATAAGAGCCCTAGTATTTCATTGTTCCTACCATCGCTTGGCTCAGCTCATATCATATCTCAGGTATAAGAGCCCTAGTATTTCATTGTTCCTACCATCGCTTGGCTCAGCTCATATCATATCTCAGGTATAAGAGCCCTAGTATTTCATTGTTCCTACCATCTCTTGGCTCAGCTCATATCATATCTCAGGTATAAGAGCCCTAGTATTTCATTGTTCCTACCATCGCTTGGCTCAGCTCATATCATATCTCAGGTATAAGAGCCCTAGTATTTCATTGTTCCTACCATCGCTTGGCTCAGCTCATATCATATCTCAGGTATAAGAGCCCTAGTATTTCATTGTTCCTACCATCTCTTGGCTCAGCTCATATCATATCTCAGGTATAAGAGCCCTAGTATTTCATTGTTCCTACCATCTCTTGGCTCAGCTCATATCATATCTCAGGTATAAGAGCCCTAGTATTTCATTGTTCCTACCATCGCTTGGCTCAGCTCATATCATATCTCAGGTATAAGAGCCCTAGTATTTCATTGTTCCTACCATCTCTTGGCTCAGCTCATATCATATCTCAGGTATAAGAGCCCTAGTATTTCATTGTTCCTACCATCTCTTGGCTCAGCTCATATCATATCTCAGGTATAAGAGCCCTAGTATTTCATTGTTCCTACCATCGCTTGGCTCAGCTCATATCATATCTCAGGTATAAGAGCCCTAGTATTTCATTGTTCCTACCATCTCTTGGCTCAGCTCATATCATATCTCAGGTATAAGAGCCCTAGTATTTCATTGTTCCTACCATCGCTTGGCTCAGCTCATATCATATCTCAGGTATAAGAGCCCTAGTATTTCATTGTTCCTACCATCGCTTGGCTCAGCTCATATCATATCTCAGGTATAAGAGCCCTAGTATTTCATTGTTCCTACCATCTCTTGGCTCAGCTCATATCATATCTCAGGTATAAGAGCCCTAGTATTTCATTGTTCCTACCATCGCTTGGCTCAGCTCATATCATATCTCAGGTATAAGAGCCCTAGTATTTCATTGTTCCTACCATCGCTTGGCTCAGCTCATATCATATCTCAGGTATAAGAGCCCTAGTATTTCATTGTTCCTACCATCTCTTGGCTCAGCTCATATCATATCTCAGGTATAAGAGCCCTAGTATTTCATTGTTCCTACCATCGCTTGGCTCAGCTCATATCATATCTCAGGTATAAGAGCCCTAGTATTTCATTGTTCCTACCATCGCTTGGCTCAGCTCATATCATATCTCAGGTATAAGAGCCCTAGTATTTCATTGTTCCTACCATCTCTTGGCTCAGCTCATATCATATCTCAGGTATAAGAGCCCTAGTATTTCATTGTTCCTACCATCGCTTGGCTCAGCTCATATCATATCTCAGGTATAAGAGCCCTAGTATTTCATTGTTCCTACCATCGCTTGGCTCAGCTCATATCATATCTCAGGTATAAGAGCCCTAGTATTTCATTGTTCCTACCATCTCTTGGCTCAGCTCATATCATATCTCAGGTATAAGAGCCCTAGTATTTCATTGTTCCTACCATCGCTTGGCTCAGCTCATATCATATCTCAGGTATAAGAGCCCTAGTATTTCATTGTTCCTACCATCTCTTGGCTCAGCTCATATCATATCTCAGGTATAAGAGCCCTAGTATTTCATTGTTCCTACCATCGCTCTTGGCTCAGCTCATATCATATCTCAGGTATAAGAGCCCTAGTATTTCATTGTTCCTACCATCGCTTGGCTCAGCTCATATCATATCTCAGGTATAAGAGCCCTAGTATTTCATTGTTCCTACCATCTCTTGGCTCAGCTCATATCATATCTCAGGTATAAGAGCCCTAGTATTTCATTGTTCCTACCATCTCTTGGCTCAGCTCATATCATATCTCAGGTATAAGAGCCCTAGTATTTCATTGTTCCTACCATCTCTTGGCTCAGCTCATATCATATCTCAGGTATAAGAGCCCTAGTATTTCATTGTTCCTACCATCGCTTGGCTCAGCTCATATCATATCTCAGGTATAAGAGCCCTAGTATTTCATTGTTCCTACCATCGCTTGGCTCAGCTCATATCATATCTCAGGTATAAGAGCCCTAGTATTTCATTGTTCCTACCATCTCTTGGCTCAGCTCATATCATATCTCAGGTATAAGAGCCCTAGTATTTCATTGTTCCTACCATCTCTTGGCTCAGCTCATATCATATCTCAGGTATAAGAGCCCTAGTATTTCATTGTTCCTACCATCTCTTGGCTCAGCTCATATCATATCTCAGGTATAAGAGCCCTAGTATTTCATTGTTCCTACCATCTCTTGGCTCAGCTCATATCATATCTCAGGTATAAGAGCCCTAGTATTTCATTGTTCCTACCATCTCTTGGCTCAGCTCATATCATATCTCAGGTATAGGAGCCCTACTATTTCATTGTTCCTACCATCGCTTGGCTCAGCTCATATCATATCTCAGGTATAAGAGCCCTAGTATTTCATTGTTCCTACCATCTCTTGGCTCAGCTCATATCATATCTCAGGTATAAGAGCCCTAGTATTTCATTGTTCCTACCATCTCTTGGCTCAGCTCATATCATATCTCAGGTATAACAGCCCTAGTATTTCATTGTTCCTACCATCGCTTGGCTCAGCTCATATCATATCTCAGGTATAAGAGCCCTAGTATTTCATTGTTCCTACCATCTCTTGGCTCAGCTCATATCATATCTCAGGTATAACAGCCCTAGTATTTCATTGTTCCTACCATCTCTTGGCTCAGCTCATATCATATCTCAGGTATAAGAGCCCTAGTATTTCATTGTTCCTACCATCTCTTGGCTCAGCTCATATCATATCTCAGGTATAAGAGCCCTAGTATTTCATTGTTCCTACCATCTCTTGGCTCAGCTCATATCATATCTCAGGTATAAGAGCCCTAGTATTTCATTGTTCCTACCATCTCTTGGCTCAGCTCATATCATATCTCAGGTATAAGAGCCCTAGTATTTCATTGTTCCTACCATCGCTTGGCTCAGCTCATATCATATCTCAGGTATAAGAGCCCTAGTATTTCATTGTTCCTACCATCTCTTGGCTCAGCTCATATCATATCTCAGGTATAAGAGCCCTAGTATTTCATTGTTCCTACCATCTCTTGGCTCAGCTCATATCATATCTCAGGTATAAGAGCCCTAGTATTTCATTGTTCCTACCATCTCTTGGCTCAGCTCATATCATATCTCAGGTATAAGAGCCCTAGTATTTCATTGTTCCTACCATCTCTTGGCTCAGCTCATATCATATCTCAGGTATAAGAGCCCTAGTATTTCATTGTTCCTACCATCTCTTGGCTCAGCTCATATCATATCTCAGTTTTAACAGCCCTAGTATTTCATTGTTCCTACCATCTCTTGGCTTAGCTCATATCATATCTCAGGTATAAGAGCCCTAGTATTTCATTGTTCCTACCATCTCTTGGCTCAGCTCATATCATATCTCAGGTATAAGAGCCCTAGTATTTCATTGTTCCTACCATCGCTTGGCTCAGCTCATATCATATCTCAGGTATAAGAGCCCTAGTATTTCATTGTTCCTACCATCTCTTGGCTCAGCTCATATCATATCTCAGGTATAAGAGCCCTAGTATTTCATTGTTCCTACCATCTCTTGGCTCAGCTCATATCATATCTCAGGTATAAGAGCCCTAGTATTTCATTGTTCCTACCATCTCTTGGCTCAGCTCATATCATATCTCAGGTATAAGAGCCCTAGTATTTCATTGTTCCTACCATCTCTTGGCTCAGCTCATATCATATCTCAGGTATAAGAGCCCTAGTATTTCATTGTTCCTACCATCTCTTGGCTCAGCTCATATCATATCTCAGGTATAAGAGCCCTAGTATTTCATTGTTCCTACCATCTCTTGGCTCAGCTCATATCATATCTCAGGTATAAGAGCCCTAGTATTTCATTGTTCCTACCATCGCTTGGCTCAGCTCATATCATATCTCAGGTATAAGAGCCCTAGTATTTCATTGTTCCTACCATCTCTTGGCTCAGCTCATATCATATCTCAGGTATAAGAGCCCGAGTATTTCATTGTTCCTACTATGTCTTGGCTCAGCTCATATCATATCTCAGGTATAAGAGTCCTAGTATTTCATTGTTCCTACCATCGCTTGGCTCAGCTCATATCATATCTCAGGTATAAGAGCCCTAGTATTTCATTGTTCCTACCATCTCTTGGCTCAGTTCATATCATATCTCAGGTATAACAGCCCTAGTATTTCATTGTTCCTACCATCGCTTGGCTCAGCTCATATCATATCTCAGGTATAAGAGCCCTAGTATTTCATTGTTCCTACCATCACTTGGCTCAGCTCATATCATATCTCAGATATAACAGCCCTAGTATTTCATTGTTCCTACCATCTCTTGGCTCAGCTCATATCATATTTCAGGTATAACAGCCCCAGTATTTCATTGTTCCTACCATCGCTTGGCTCAGCTCATATCATATCTCAGGTATAACAGCCCTAGTATTTCATTGTTCCTACCATCACTTGGCTCAGCTCATATCATATCTCAGGTATAAGAACCCTATTATTTCATTGTTCCTACCATCTCTTGGCTCAGCTCATATCATATCTCAGGTATAAGAGCCCTAGTATTTCATTGTTCCTACCATCGCTTGGCTCAGCTCATATCATATCTCAGGTATAACAGCCCTAGTATTTCATTGTTCCTACCATTGCTTGGTTCAGCTCATATCATATCTCAGGTATAAGAGCCCTAGTATTTCATTGTTCCTACCATCGCTTGGCTCAGCTCATATCATATCTCAGGTATAAGAGCCCTAGTATTTCATTGTTCCTACCATCGCTTGGCTCAGCTCATATCATATCTCAGGTATAAGAGCCCTAGTATTTCATTGTTCCTACCATCGCTTGGCTCAGCTCATATCATATCTCAGGTATAAGAGCCCTAGTATTTCATTGTTCCTACCATCTCTTGGCTCAGCTCATATCATATCTCAGGTATAAGAGCCCTAGTATTTCATTGTTCCTACCATCGCTTGGCTCAGCTCATATCATATCTCAGGTATAAGAGCCCTAGTATTTCATTGTTCCTACCATCGCTTGGCTCAGCTCATATCATATCTCAGGTATAAGAGCCCTAGTATTTCATTGTTCCTACCAACTCTTGGCTCAGCTCATATCATATCTCAGGTATAACAGCCCTAGTATTTCATTGTTCCTACCATCGCTTGGCTCAGCTCATATCATATCTCAGGTATGAGACCTAGTATTTCATTGATCCTACCATCTCTTGGCTCAGCTCATATCATATCTCAGGTATAACAGCCCTAGTATTTCATTGTTCCTACCCTCTCTTGGCTCAGCTCATATCATATCTCAGGTATAAGAGACCTAGTATTTCATTGATCCTACCATCTCTTGGCTCAGCTCATATCATATCTCAGGTATAACAGCCCTAGTATTTCATTGTTCCTACCATCGCTTGGCTCAGCTCATATCATATCTCAGGTATAAGAGCCCTAGTATTTCATTGTTCCTACCATCTCTTGGCTCAGCTCATATCATATCTCAGGTATAACAGCCCTAGTATTTCATTGTTCCTACCATCGCTTGGCTCAGTTCATATCATATCTCAGGTATAAGAGCCCTAGTATTTCATTGTTCCTACTATCGCTTGGCTCAGCTCATATCATATCTCAGGTATAAGAGCCCTAGTATTTCATTGTTCCTACCATCTCTTGGCTCAGCTCATATCATATCTCAGGTATAAGAGTCCTAGTATTTCATTGTTCCTACCATCTCTTGGCTCAGCTCATATCATATCTCAGGTATAAGAGCCCTAGTATTTCATTGTTCCTACCATCTCTTGGCTCAGCTCATATCATATCTCAGGTATAAGAGCCCGAGTATTTCATTGTTCCTACTATCTCTTGGCTCAGCTCATATCATATCTCAGGTATAAGAGTCCTAGTATTTCATTGTTCCTACCATCTCTTGGCTCAGCTCATATCATATCTCAGGTATAAGAGCCCTAGTATTTCATTGTTCCTACCATCTCTTGGCTCAGTTCATATCATATCTCAGGTATAACAGCCCTAGTATTTCATTGTTCCTACCATCGCTTGGCTCAGCTCATATCATATCTCAGGTATAAGAGCCCTAGTATTTCATTGTTCCTACCATCACTTGGCTCAGCTCATATCATATCTCAGGTATAACAGCCCTAGTATTTCATTGTTCCTACCATCTCTTGGCTCAGCTCATATCATATCTCAGGTATAACAGCCCTAGTATTTCATTGTTCCTACCATCGCTTGGCTCAGCTCATATCATATCTCAGGTATAACAGCCCTAGTATTTCATTGTTCCTACCATCGCTTGGCTCAGCTCATATCATATCTCAGGTATAAGAGCCCTAGTATTTCATTGTTCCTACCATCTCTTGGCTCAGCTCATATCATATCTCAGGTATAACAGCCCTAGTTTTTCATTGTTCCTACCAACTCTTGGCTCAGCTCATATCATATCTCAGGTATAAGAGCCCTAGTATTTCATTGTTCCTACCATCGCTTGGCTCAGCTCATATCATATCTCAGGTATAAGAGCCCTAGTATTTCATTGTTCGTACCATCGCTTGGCTCAGCTCATATCATATCTCTGGTATAAGAGCCCTAGTATTTCATTGTTCCTACCATCTCTTGGCTCAGCTCATATCATATCTCAGGTATAAGAGCCCTAGTATTTCATTGTTCCTACCATCGCTTGGCTCAGCTCATATCATATCTCAGGTATAAGAGCCCTAGTATTTCATTGTTCCTACCATCTCTTGGCTCAGCTCATATCATATCTCAGGTATAAGAGTCCTAGTATTTCATTGTTCCTACCATGTCTTGGCTCAGCTCATATCATATCTCAGGTTTAAGAGCCCGAGTATTTCATTGTTCCTACCATCTCTTGGCTCAGCTCATATCATATCTCAGGTATAAGAGTCCTAGTATTTCATTGTTCCTACCATCTCTTGGCTCAGCTCATATCATATCTCAGGTATAAGAGCCCTAGTATTTCATTGTTCCTACCATCTCTTGGCTCAGTTCATATCATATCTCAGGTATAACAGCCCTAGTATTTCATTGTTCCGACCATCGCTTGGCTCAGCTCATATCATATCTCAGGTATAACAGCCCTAGTATTTCATTGTTCCTACCATCACTTGGCTCAGCTCATATCATATCTCAGGTATAACAGCCCTAGTATTTCATTGTTCCTACCATCTCTTGGCTCAGCTCGTATCATATCTCAGGTATAACAGCCCTAGTATTTCATTGTTCCTACCATCGCTTGGCTCAGCTCATATCATATCTCAGGTATAACAGCCCTAGTATTTCATTGTTCCTACCATCGCTTGGCTCAGCTCATATCATATCTCAGGTATCAGAGCCCTAGTATTTCATTGTTCCTACCATCGCTTGGCTCAGCTCATATCATATCTCAGGTATAAGAGCCCTAGTATTTCATTGTTCCTACCATCGCTTGGCTCAGCTCATATCATATCTCAGGTATAAGAGCCCTAGTATTTCATTGTTCCTACCATCTCTTGGCTCAGCTCATATCATATCTCAGGTATAAGAGCCCTAGTATTTCATTGTTCCTACCATCGCTTGGCTCAGCTCATATCATATCTCAGGTATAAGAGCCCTAGTATTTCTTTGTTCCTACCATCGCTTGGCTCAGCTCATATCGGATCTCAGGTATAACAGCCCTAGTATTTCATTGTTCCTACCATCGCTTGGCTCAGCTCATATCATATCTCAAGTATAAGAGCCCTAGTATTTCATTGTTCCTACCATCTCTTGGCTCAGTTCATATCATATCTCAGGTATAACAGCCCTAGTATTTCATTGTTCCTACCATCACTTGGCTCAGCTCATATCATATCTCAGGTATAAGAGCCCTAGTATTTCATTGTTCCTACCATCGCTTGGCTCAGCTCATATCATATCTCAGGTATAACAGCCCTAGTATTTCATTGTTCCTACCATCGCTTGGCTCAGCTCATATCATATCTCAGGTATAAGAGCCCTAGTATTTCATTGTTCCTACCATCACTTGGCTCAGCTCATATCATATCTCAGGTATAAGAGCCCTAGTATTTCATTGTTCCTACCATCGCTTGGCTCAGCTCATATCATATCTCAGGTATAACAGCCCTAGTATTTCATTGTTCCTACCATCGCTTGGCTCAGCTCATATCGGATCTCAGGTATAACAGCCCTAGTATTTCATTGTTCCTACCATCGCTTGGCTCACCTCATATCATATCTCGGGTATAAGAGCCCTAGTATTTCATTGTTCCTACCATCTCTTGGCTCAGCTCATATCATATCTCAGGTATAAGAGCCCTAGTATTTCATTGTTCCTACCATCGCTTGGCTCAGCACATATCATATCTCAGGTATAAGAGCCCTAGTATTTCATTGTTCCTACCATCGCTTGGCTCAGCTCATATCATATCTCAGGTATAAGAGCCCTAGTATTTCATTGTTCCTACCATCTCTTGGCTCATCTCATATCATATCTCAGGTATAAGAGCCCTAGTATTTCATTGTTCCTACCATCGCTTGGCTCAGCTCATATCATATCTCAGGTATAAGAGCCCTAGTATTTCATTGTTCCTACCATCACTTGGCTCAGCTCATATCATATCTCAGGTATAACAGCCCTAGTATTTCATTGTTCCTACCATCGCTTGGCTCAGCTCATATCATATCTCAGGTATAACAGCCCTAGTATTTCATTGTTCCTACCATCGCTTGGCTCAGCTCATATCATATCTCAGGTATAACAGCCCTAGTATTTCATTGTTCCTACCATCGCTTGGCTCACCTCATATCATATCTCAGGTATAACAGCCCTAGTATTTCATTGTTCCTACCATCGCTTGGCTCAGCTCGTATCATATCTCAGGTATAACAGCCCTAGTATTTCATTGTTCCTACCATCTCTTGGCTCAGCTCATATCATATCTCAGGTATAAGAGCCCTAGTATTTCATTGTTCCTACCATCGCTTGGCTCAGCTCATATCATATCTCAGGTATAAGAGCCCTAGTATTTCATTGTTCCTACCATCGCTTGGCTCTGCTCATATCATATCTCAGGTATAAGAGCCCTAGTATTTCATTGTTCCTACCATCTCTTGGCTCAGTTCATATCATATCTCAGGTATAAGAGTCCTAGTATTTCATTGTTCCTACCATCGCTTGGCTCAGCTCATATCATATCTCAGGTATAAGAGCCCGAGTATTTCATTGTTCCTACCATCGCTTGGCTCAGCTCATATCATATCTCAGGTATAAGAGCCCTAGTATTTCATTGTTCCTACCATCGCTTGGCTCAGCTCATATCATATCTCAGGTATAAGAGCCCTAGTATTTCATTGTTCCTACCATCGCTTGGCTCAGTTCATATCATATCTCAGGTATAAGAGCCCTACTATTTCATTGTTCCTACCATCGCTTGGCTCAGCTCATATCATATATCAGGTATAAGAGTCCTAGTATTTCATTGTTCCTACCATCGCTTGGCTCAGCTCATATCATATCTCAGGTATAAGAGTCCTAGTATTTCATTGTTCTAGCACTTAATTGTTCATTCTACTTTACCTTGAGACACATATAAGGAGGGTCCTATTGTTCATGTGTGTCTCTATTCCAGGGTCTCTAATCTTGTAGTTTCCAAGAGAAAGAGTGGTACAGGCTTTCTCACTGTCCGTGAGCACTCACTTCAAGGTGCAGCAAACTCAGAGTCAGAATAAAAAGGTATGGGGTTGCCTGGAGGGCTTGAACCCCATACGGGGGGATGCAGGACAGATGATTATCACTGCTTCATTTGTTTGTGCTGTGAATGAGTGTGGTACCTGTGATATGTGTTAGAGTACATACAGGCTCATAGAATTATCCCAAATAAACTCTCACTTCTTCCTAATTTACCTACATTCTCAAATGCTAAACATTTAAAGCCCCCTATTTCGTACATTTCAGAGATCATAACAGGACAACCTAACTCTCTTCCCTCATAGAAAATGCTTCTTTCCTACCTACCCTCTATCAGCTTTCAGACTCCACCACCGCTAAATATCCTACTGCCCTGCAAATTCATGTTTCCTACTTCCCCACTACCTGCCGTCAATATGCTACAGAACCCTTTACTTAACCGTCCTACTTTTCAGCTTATCCTGTATTCTTCTCCTGCTACTGGGCCATCTTTCATCCTACCATGACTCTATAATATGTCTAAGCATCATTCCATGGGAGAGGATAAGCTTCTACTGTTGCACGTTTTTGCTGTACTGTGCATAGCTGAGCTAAGAATTCAAAGAAACCAATGAAAAACAGTTTTTGGCTTCAGTCCAAAACTCTAGTTTCCTAGCAACAGCAGAAGCTTATCCTGTGTTATAGAATAATCGCTCCTATGTCTCAGACTGCCCAAATACTTGAACAAAGTTTGCTGTAACATTAACTATGTAGTTTAAATGTGAGAAAACAGTAGATTTAGTATCATGAAAACAGTAACAGTGATTAATACAGTAGGTTTAGTTCAGCTGCTCCCGTGGTGTAGAGGGTTAAAGCGCTAATTATGCAAAGCCAACCCGGGCTTTGATTAGTGGCACTTGTGACTGATGGAGTGGCAGGGACTGATGGGTGCTACCATCCCGGGAGGGTGGTTGATGACATGGATGACGTATGTGATGATCGCTGGTGGAGATTGAGGACATTGTATAGTAGAAGGCATGGTCCCAAGAGGTGGTGAGTAGGGTGGACTTGGCTGTGCTGCTGTGGAGGGGTGGTAATATGCATATGTCCCCCAATGCATACCCACCCCTACAGATATAAACATTGTCACCAAAGGGGGAGGTAGATCACAGTAAAATAAATAAATAAATAAATAAAGGCTTGATAACTGACAAAACAACCCCTTAGCTCATCCTTATGATCCACTGTGGCCTTGGCAGAACAGTAGCATTAGTTGGGGGTGGATAGCTATCAGACCCAGTGATGGACATAGGGCAATAGGACAGCTGGCTCAATGAAGATAAGAGACCACAAACATATAGTAGATTTAGTGCCAGGGAAACAGTAACAGTACTTAATAAGCAGTCAGGTGCTGTAGAAACGCACTTTAACTTGCCAGCAAAACAAAATAAAATGTGCAAAAATGTTTAAATACCAGTAAAAGAAGGCAGAGATCAACAGGTGAGAAGTACAGAAGAAACAAAGTATTTTCTTTTCTTTGAAATGAGGTCAGAATGTCACTTTTAGCTTATTCCTGCATGTGTGCACTTAGCACAGCCCTCTGAAGTCTTGTAGTAAAGCTCCCCCTCAAACAAAATCTATTGAAATTAGATGAATGAGAATCAGACCTGGGCCATAGTGGTAAGAGCACCAAATCTTAATCGCTAGACCAGCAGGGACCCCCATTAAATTACTGTAGAGCTGCTGGGGATTGAACCCAGGACCTCATACATGCAGTCTAACACTGAGCTACATTCCCTCAGAAAATAGCTACTATGCTTTGGAACTACCATAGTAGGACTCAAACCTACAATATTCTGATCTGCTGTTAAGCAATTTATCCATTAAACCACATAGCCACACATTGCACAAACCACAGAGTGAAAACGAAGAAAAGATGCAACAAGAAATGTGCACTGACAGAAAGATCTGTTGTTGCAGCCATCCTTAAAATGTAGCATCAGCCAATTAACATTAGCATCACTAGCCTCACTGCTGAAAATGTAATTGTTCTTTATTTGTAAAACAAACTAGACATCTAGAACCTTTGAGAAAAATGCTCTCATGTTACAAAACACATTAAAAAAGGTGTATTTTTGTACTAGGTGCAGGGCCCCAAACTGGTACAGCCCCCTGGATTCAATACCTATACTAAGTATACACTAAGTGTATACCATTCTGAGTGAATAGACAACACAGACATAACTCACACCTTCTTCCCCCTAATTTTAGTTTTCCTACTGATTTTTTTGCAGCTTTAAATACTGACAGGGATTCATAAAGGTTACCACAAAGCGTAGAGTAAATGTATACTTAGTGTAATTTTTCTGAGTGACTAGAAAGCACAAAAAATGTGGTAGGGATGTTCTTAAATACATATTATGTACACTTAGTGAATCTGGCCTCACAACTTTAAGCTGAGGAAGAGCAAAACAAATTTCTCGTCTTAAAAAAGGTTCAGAAACAAATAGAAAAGCACTGTCCTCCTTTCTTTCAAACTGCTTGCTATATTATTTGTAACAAGCAAATGCTACAGTTTATGTTATACACAAAATGCTACAGCTCTTCAGTTCTGACTTCTAACTACAAATGCAACACCAGTATTTATTATAAGTGCTAGTATGTACTGAAGCCCAATCAGAATCTGCAGATCGCACCCCCTAACTGATGTTTAGTGCTCAGAGCAGCTGCTTCCTTGCCCACTCTACTACATCTCTGGTGCCACCCACGAACAATGTCCTGGACTGTTCTAATTTTCCTTGTTGTTGTTGTTGTTGTGTCTTTCGGCTTTTCCCGGTTAGGGGTCACCACAGCGGATCTCCGGGCCGCTAATGATTGGTAGTTGATTTTTACGTACCGAGTTGCCAGCTCTGCCGCACAACCTTCAATGAAGGTACGCCCATTCACGCATGTCTCCACGCAGAAGACACTCTAGCTGAGAATCGGACAGCGTCTTACTTTGAAGCGACAATGCTACCGCAGCACCACCACCGCAGTCACTGTTCTAATTTTCCTAATACTAAAAAAATCCAGATGGGACTCCTCAAAGCTAGTTAATAGTATTATACTGTAATTCTTTCTTCATAATTATTTACTTATCTATTTTATGTTACACACCCTTACCCATACCACTGGAAAGGGGTATTAAGTATGAAAATGAGAGCCCTTGTTTTGCTCACTACAATTTTTTGGGGAAAAGTAATGAAAATGCTAACTTCCCGTGACAGGCCGGCTTATTTTAACATTCATCTTGGTTACTAGTAATGGGATATCCTGCAACCTTTGCTAGTGTCTATCACTTTTTTTTATTACTCTTTCTTGCTATCACAAACACTGTACATTTAATGAGATAAAGTATTTGTGGAGTGAGTGTGCGCACCAAGCTTGTGAACAACAGCAAGGAAGAAGAAATACAATCAGTACACAGAAAACAATGGACATTTCAGATGCAGTAAGGTGCAAGCATGTAATTTCATCTATTTATCTGTTTGCTTGTCTGTCTATTTATTTGTTAGGCAGGTAGGTGAATTGTTAAAAAAAAATCTTTATCAGACCTGATTTGAGCAAAAGGCAAAAGCTTGCAGCAAAAAGAAATTGTGAGACAAGATGTGTACTTTGTTACAATTAAATCACAGACTACACAAAATAAAGCAAGAAGTACACTAACTTATTACACAATTAGCCAATCACAGGCAACCACATATGAACAAATATGCAATACCACTCAACCACGAAAAAACGTACTCCAGTTCACTGCTGAGTGGGCGGATGAAAATGCTTTTCATAATGCAAAGAAACTACTTCTAACCAAACAGTGATGTTTTTTTCATTAATGTATATTTTGTTGGCTGTACACAATACTGTGACAAAAACTAGTCATCAGCTTTCATTTTGTTTTTCTGGAAGTTTCTGAAGTAATATTACACATGACATAATCAACCTTAGTTTGAAATAAAACTAGTGAAACCAGTAAAGCAGTACTTGAACTTAGTTGAATTGACAAATGACAACCTCTGAGCATTCCACTTTCAAGCTCACACTGTGCTAGTCGGTATGTGGGAGCAGACGTATCGATAACATAAACAAGGACAGGACGGAATCACTGCAACGTCACGTAATATGACGAAGCAAAACAAAAGATTGGAACTGAATATTTAACACGCTGGCACATAGCCAACTGAAATTCTGAATATATAAACATCTAAACCAAGTGACATCATCCTGTTCAGCTGAGGGAAACTCCGCACATGGTGTTTAAAGAGTCAAAAGTCTAACAGGTTATTTCATTACAAATGGCAAGAAACTGCTTCGGTTTGCATTTTCAGGTTCTGTTTCTAACTAAAGCATTCTATACTGTAAGTCAGGCACTACACATTTACAAAACAAACAAACCTGATATGATGTAATAAATAATATATATTACATAATATATGTAATAAATAACATATATTACATAATATATGTAATAAATAACATATAATACATAATATATGTAATAAAGATATATTATTATTTTATGATAATACATCTAGAAAGTATGACTAAGCACATCACAAGCATTTCAAAATAATATTCAGTGTATTTGTTATAATTCAGTTGTGATGATGTTTGCCAGTACACAAAATATTTTTCTTATATAGTACCTTAACCCACTATCATCACACAGACTGTCTTTTGTCTGCTGCGTATATTTTGAATTAAGCCACTGTTGCAATCATATCACCTTTTCTGGAACACTGTGCCATAATCCACCGCCCTTTGAGTGAAATAATACTTACTCATTGCCTCTCCAAAGTCAGCCACATTCTATCCTCAAACTGTGTCCTTTTTTAAAGATGTCAGTCATTTAGATGTTACTGAGTCCCTTGAGTACTTAAAAGTTTCTATCATGTCCTCAATCTGTGTCCTTTCCTCAAAACTAGACGTAGTAAGCACTTTCTCTACAGTATGATGTGCACTAACTCCTGGTGGTGTGCAGTCACCTTTTTTGCTGTCATTCTCTGCATTTTCTAAGTCCTGTCTTTGTCCTTACAAAGATGAGGTCACTTGCACTGATGTAGATGCGGGGGGGGGTCTTGCCAGTGGACTATGATGTGGGATAATTGTTTTTGTTTTCTAATGGAGATTTTTTATACTATGTATACAACTATTCCATCAGTCTTCTTTGGTACATCCTCACACAGCCTGCTCACTTTTAGTGATCAGTTTAAATGGCTACAGATTAAGTAAATGAAATGGGGAATTCTGCAGATTTAAAGTGTGTTTTCTGAATTTCACATGAAGTTAACAGAAGGGGAATGGAGACAGTACATGGACATTAAGTTGAATGATCTTCATTGACATGCAGTAGACTTCATTTGCTAATCTCAGATCGCTCAACTCTTTCCCAGGAATGACTGGACCAGAATACTTTTACTCACAAAGGAACTAATGGATCTGTGGAGTATCTAGGATGGATGGGGCTTGGTGGTTGGCTCAGGGGAATGAACCCTTAAAAAGGAATCAGGCTTTTGAAAACTCTAAATAATAAAAACAACCTCAAGTCTATTTGTTCTTTGATCAGTTACTATATTTTATCTAGTTATGCATTGCGTCTGAGATGCATAATTTATCAACATTTGTTAAATTTTAATTTCCTCCAGTCCATGATGTCTCTTCTTATCACCCTTCTTTTGCATCAACATATACTCAGTTTCTATATGTTGATTCTTCCAATAGAACAGGGTGGGTTGGGATTACCCAATATGAAGGGTATTTCAGAGCTACACAGTTAAGGCTCCTATATGTAGCACAAGCAGAAACCTATAACTCAAACTGGAAAGTGATGTTGATGAAACACGGGGGAAGGTCAAGAAACAAGGAGAGACTGGGATTTGGGATGCAGGCCTTTAAGGAGAAGAACAATAATCATACAGAATATTATATCCATAAAGTAACAGAAAGCATTCTAAGAACCAAGCCAACACAAGAATGGAGAAAGGAGATTCTGCTGACAAGGATGACTGCAATTAGGGATACAGACAATAGGCAAGTGGGGGTTGAAATTTACCTGTTCAGAGTTCTGCACTGTCTTTATTTTTGCGTGACTGAATTATTTATACATTTTCTGGCAAAATTTTGTTGTCTGATCTGTGCTGAAACTTTTTTTTCTCCCACCTTCCCACCCTATTGCTGTTGTGTTCTTAAAGTTGGTGGCTTTTGCAGTTGCTATAAATTTGATCTGGGACACTCCTCCCAGTCCCATCTCTTTAACTCATTCTACCTAATACAGAGATCATTTGGGAAGACCAAACCCCTTAGTCTCCTAACCTTGAATTATCTTCTGTTCCTGCTCTCTCCCGTTTTACTTTAAAAAATACACTTTATTCAGCTGCTTATATTTTTCTACTTTGTGTTTCTTCCTACTATACTACTCTATTACTTCATCTTGCTGTGCTTTTTCCTGCTGCTTGCTGCCTGTTCTCTAAAGTGTTCAACTACATCTTTTCTGTTGCATTTATTCCTGCTTGTTTACAGCCTGTCTAAATTGTTAAGCATTATTCTTAAGTATTATTCTAAGCTCTTAGTTTTGGTTTAAGCACTTGGGCTTTAGGCTCACCCCTTAGCTCTCCCTGGCCTTTCTCCATCAGATTCTGACAAATATGGATGGACGATTTCCTACAGTTGCTCCTGCCAGTCTGGTTGATATGGGCATCCTGAGACAGTGTAGCAAGTGTCTCATGTACACGGACAAACATCTACTACTACCACCTAGGAACACAATTTGTGAGAGACGCAATTACATTAGGAACCTAGAGTCCAAGCTCTCTCCCCCCAAGCCAGTATATCTAGCACCAAAAAGGTTATCAACACAATCACTACACCTCAAACACCACTCCCACCTAAACAACACACACCTACATATGCGTAGGTCCTCCACATAAACATACCCAAACAAAGGAGACCTCCAAGGCAAACACACACGTGACCAAACACCTGTGCCTCACAACCACTAAGGCTTCACCATAAACCCAACATATTAGTCATAGGAGACTCCATTGTGAGACACGCAGATGTGCCTCTCACCAGCCTGGATAAGGAGAAAATCACAGTTAGCTGTCTGTCAGGTGCCAGAATCCATCATATCATACACGCACTCAAGTCTCTCAACAACAGGTGCTGTTATGGCCTGTCATAGTCCATGTTGGCGTGAATGACTTGAGGCATACTTCTCTGAACTATATGAAGAAAGGCATGATTGAGCTTGCTGATTTATGTGTCCCAGGCAGGTATGTCCCTAGCCTTAAGCAACATTCTGCCATCACCCAGAATGATGCCTCCATACAAACAGAAAATGATTGACTTTAATAATTGGCTTATTTTCTGGTGTCATTCCAGGGGGATCCAGTACCTGACAGCCAAGGAAGATATGATTGACAGACCACAATGCTTTGCCAGAGATGCCCTGCATCTGTCTCACCTGGGCTTTAGGCTTCTGGCAAAGGCTCTTGCCTCCCCTATAGTGCCTTTTTTAGGAAAAGTGATGAGGTTAAAACTACCAACATAAAAATTTCAACAAAACACAAATTAAAGGTCATGCTGCTAAATGCTAGGCATCTACACATGAAACCGCATTTGTTGGAAGCATTCCTAACCCTGGAAAATGCTGACATCTGTGCAGTCACAGAAACCTGGTTCAAAGCTGCGGACAGCACCCAGCCTTACCTGGTTACTCATCCTAACATACATTCAGACATACATTCAGACCCCAAACTGTGGGCAGTAAAGCCAAAGGAGTTGAAGTTTCAATATACATTAAAGACATACACACCTCCAGGCTGGTCAAATAGTATGATGCACAGGAGACACTCCAGGTGCAGTTAACCACTGACAAGACCCCTATTCAAATCATATCTAGTTACCGGCCCATAATTTGACTCAAGATGCCCAATCCACCTATTTGGACCTGTTAGAATCTATCAAGATTCAATCCTTTACCCAGGGTGATTTTAACTTCCCAAACATAGACTGGAAGAACTACTCATGCCAGAACACAAATGCCCAGAGATTCCTTCATTTTGTCAATGCAAATGTCTTGGAACACCTAGTCAATACCCCCACAAGGGGTGATAATATCTTGGACTCGGTATTAACCAACATGAGTAACCACTGCAGCATCTCTATAGTATCATCCTCCCTGGTAAGATCCGACCACAAAGCAGTCACTTTCAAAGTCACAATTTCTCCCAACCCCCCCCCCCCCCAGCTAGGATCAGACAAAAAAACTTGTCCAAAGCTGATTACAACCTTCTGAGGAATGGTATAAACAGCTTCACAGCCCCCTTCCCCTCTGTAGGAACTGGCACCAATATCCAAAAACTACACCAAAGCACTATACGAGCATTTATATAGATGCATGGAATCAGGAAGAGTAAACCTGTCTGGTAGACATCTGCAATAAATAGTCTCTATAACAAAAGGAAAAAATTGCTCTCCAGACCAAGAAAGAGCAGGTGCCCAACTGGAAGCAATGTCTCCTTAGCCTGAGCAAGCAAATAAGAACACTAGTGAAATCCTCCAAAGCAAACTTCATGTCCAAATTGCCCACATCTACTAGAGACAATCATAAGGCCTTCTTCACATATGTCTGCAACCTCAAAGGAAGGATCCAGATGTGTTCAGAACTGGGGGTCAAGGACACCACATATACAAATACCATAGATATAGCAAACGTGCTGGCTGACAGATTCAGCGAAAACTTTACCCCTCCGTCCCCCTCATTAGTAAATCAGGACATCCCCAGTACCTGCCCCCTTCCTCTTATATCTAAGGAACAGGTCATTACTGCTCTCTCAAAGGCATAAAATACAGCCTCCATGGGATCCGATAACACCCCAGGCTGCATCCTACATGAACTCAGGCAGGAACTTCCAGCACCATTAGGCACCCTATTCAAGCGTCCACTGATCCGGGAAATTATAGACTCATCAGTCTAACTAGCCTGATCTGCAAGTCCATGAAAAAGATTATCATGGACCTCATTAGCAAGGACATTGGCAACCTCCAGACACTTGATCCCACACAGTTTGACGTTGTCAAGGGGAGGTCATGTCTGCCAAATTCGGTCGACTTCTTTGAAATAGTCACCAAAGCCATGGACAAGGGGAAGATGGTGCACACCGCCTACCTTGACCTGTGGAATAGACTCCTTCTCCATGTCAAGCAGGGTACCTCATTAACTCTTTTCAAGAGCAACATGGATAACTGGATGGAAACAGAAAATACACCCCTGGGATTCCACTTGTATCCCTGCTGGACAGGAGCTTTTGGGTGCTGACTTGTCTAAATATGGGCTAAACTCCTGGCTAGGCTGATAAGGGTCTCAAGGTCAATAGCCTAGTAACCTCCTATGATCCTGTGATACACCAAATCCTTCACTTTGCAGACGCTCCATAACTTCAACTTATATGTTTTTAACTTCTACTTTACTAATCTTCTTTTCTACATTCCCTCTTTGTGATATTATTTTTTTTTATTGTAAAATTTGCCATATCCGGGTGCCTTTGCTTGTATTTCTCTTCGGATATCTTTGGGGCTGCCTTCTTTATATTGATTAATTTGGCTTTCTCCTTTGCATAAATATTGCACCATATCAAATCTCTCTTTATTTTCCATGTCCATATTTCTTTTTTATATTTTTCAGATATCTCTAGGTTTTTGTTGTTTATATTTTCGCACTTCCTCGAATGCTTCTTTTTCCAAACAGATCAAGGTTTCTTGATCTATATACTGTTTTTCACAAATCTGTTGTATTAATGAACACAATTTTTCATTTGAAGCTTCTGACAGTTTTTCTTGCAGAAGTATTTTTCTTTCCTCTAATTTATCTCTTAATCATTTTGTTTATCTTGTGACTGGAAATTCTGGGATTTTTACATAATGGTAACAATACATAATTTCTTTCTTATCCTCAATAGTCCACTCTATCGTGTTTATGGCTCCTCTTTGGCCTATCAGTTTTTGTGATTTTGGTGGACTACTACTTCCTTCTACAATGGGGGAGGGGGTGGGCATCCTCTGGCCTGGCCCTATTGTAGGAATGTTTCCGTATTTTGATTATTCTCCATTGTCATTTTTTTCTAGTCCTGGCACCAGTGCGCCTACCTGGATTGGGCACTTTTTTATCCTGGGTCTTGTGCACCCAGCTATCTTTTTTCATTTTTGACCTACTTCTGTCCATGATATATGTTATATAAATACAGTCTATATATTACTGTCGCCTTGGTGAGATTTTGTAGAAAACAGGGTCCACCTCATGAAGGTACTCAGCAAGAGTTGAGGATGAATTCAATTTCAGCCCTACTACTCTCCTTTGCTTGCTGACTTTTCATTTCTCCATTTGGACCCCTGTAATAGTCTGTATGGCTGTTGTTAGTCTCCATAGAATCTGCCCCCCATTTCATCATCCTTTCCAGTTTTAATTATAGCTTTCTGCTTGTGTTATGTATATGAGCCATAACTGTGTAGCTCTACAATATCCATTCAGATCACGTAACCCTGACCCACTTTGTTCTGTTGGAAAGCTCAGATTATCCCACTTGCACCTCGCCTTCCTCCCTTCTAGATAAATTAATTCAACTCTTTACTAAGTATAATAATTATTCTCCACAGCCTCTCTATGTGATAAAGTTATGCCTGGCCTGTATATAAACTCTTTACTAAGTATAATAATTATTCTCCACAGCCTCTCTATGTGATAAAGTTATGCCTGGCTTGTATATAAACTCTTTACTAAGTATAATAATTATTCTCCACAGCCTCTCTATGTGATAAAGTTATGCCTGGCCTGTATATAAACTCTTTACTAAGTATAATAATTGTTCTCCACAGCCTCTCTATGTGATAAAATGATGCCTGGCCTGTATATAAACTCTTTACTAAGTATAATAATTATTCTCCACAGCCTCTCTATGTGATAAAATGATGCCTGGCCTGTATATAAACTCTTTACTAAGTATAATAATTATTCTCCACAGCCTCTCTATGTGATAAAGTTATGCCTGGCCTGTATATAAACTCTTTACTAAGTATAATAATTATTCTCCACAGCCTCTCTATGTGATAAAGTTATGCCTGGCCTGTATATAAACTCTTTACTAAGTATAATAATTATTCTCCACAGCCTCTCTATGTGATAAAGTTATGCCTGGCCTGTATATAAACTCTTTACTAAGTATAATAATTATTCTTCACAGCCTCTCTATGTAATAAAATTATGCCTGGCCTGAATATAAACTCTTTACTAAGTATAATAATTATTCCGCACAGCCTCTCTATGTGATAAAGTTATGCCTGGCCTGTATATAAACTCTTTACTAAGTATAATAATTATTCTCCACAGCCTCTCTATGTGATAAAATGATGCCTGGCCTGTATATAAACTCTTTACTAAGTATAATAATTATTCTCCACAGCCTCTCTATGTGATAAAGTTATGCCTGGCCTGTATATAAACTCTTTACTAAGTATAATAATTATTCTCCACAGCCTCTCTATGTGATAAAGTTATGCCTGGCCTGTATATAAACTCTTTACTAAGTATAATAATTATTCTCCACAGCCTCTCTATGTGATAAAGTTATGCCTGGCCTGTATATAAACTCTTTACTAAGTATAATAATTATTCTCCACAGCCTCTCTATGTGATAAAGTTATGCCTGGCCTGTATATAAACTCTTTACTAAGTATAATAATTATTCTCCACAGCCTCTCTATGTGATAAAGTTATGCCTGGCCTGTATATAAACTCTTTACTAAGTATAATAATTATTCTCCACAGCCTCTCTATGTGATAAAGTTATGCCTGGCCTGTATATAAACTCTTTACTAAGTATAATAATTATTCTCCACAGCCTCTCTATGTGATAAAGTTATGCCTGGCCTGTATATAAACTCTTTACTAAGTATAATAATTATTCTCCACAGCCTCTCTATGTGATAAAGTTATGCCTGGCCTGTATATAAACTCTTTACTAAGTATATTAATTATTCTCCACAGCCTCTCTATGTGATAAAGTTATGCCTGGCCTGTATATAAACTCTTTACTAAGTATAATAATTATTCTCCACAGCCTCTCTATGTGATAAAATGATGCCTGGCCTGTATATAAACTCTTTACTAAGTATAATAATTATTCTCCACAGCCTCTCTATGTAATAAAGTTATGCCTGGCCTGTATATAAACTCTTTACTAAGTATAATAATTATTCTCCACAGCCTCTCTATGTGATAAAGTTATGCCTGGCCTGTATATAAACTCTTTACTAAGTATAATAATTATTCTCCACAGCCTCTCTATGTAATAAAATGATGCCTGGCCTGTATATAAACTCTTTACTAAGTATATTAATTATTCTCCACAGCCTCTCTATGTGATAAAGTTATGCCTGGCTTGTATATAAACTCTTTACTAAGTATAATAATTATTCTCCACAGCCTCTCTATGTAATAAAATGATGCCTGGCTTGTATATAAACTCTTTACTAAGTATAATAATTATTCTCCACAGCCTCTCTATGTAATAAAATGATGCCTGGCTTGTATATAAACTCTTTACTAAGTATAATAATTATTCTCCACAGCCTCTCTATGTGATAAAGTTATGCCTGGCCTGAATATAAACTCTTTACTAAGTATAATAATTATTCTCCACAGCCTCTCTATGTGATAAAGTTATGCCTGGCCTGTATATAACCTCTTTACTAAGTATATTAATTATTCTCCACAGCCTCTCTATGTGATAAAATGATGCCTGGCCTGTATATAAACTCTTTACTAAGTATAATAATTATTCTCCACAGCCTCTCTATGTAATAAAATGATGCCTGGCCTGTATATAAACTCTTTACTAAGTATATTAATTATTCTCCACAGCCTCTCTATGTGATAAAGTTATGCCTGGCTTGTATATAAACTCTTTACTAAGTATAATAATTATTCTCCACAGCCTCTCTATGTGATAAAGTTATGCCTGGCCTGTATATAAACTCTTTACTAAGTATATTAATTATTCTCCACAGCCTCTCTATGTGATAAAGTTATGCCTGGCCTGTATATAAACTCTTTACTAAGTATAATAATTATTCCGCACAGCCTCTCTATGTGATAAAGTTATGCCTGGCCTGTATATAAACTCTTTACTAAGTATAATAATTATTCTCCACAGCCTCTCTATGTGATAAAGTTATGCCTGGCCTGTATATAAACTCTTTACTAAGTATAATAATTATTCTCCACAGCCTCTCTATGTGATAAAGTTATGCCTGGCCTGTATATAAACTCTTTACTAAGTATAATAATTATTCTCCACAGCCTCTCTATGTGATAAAGTTATGCCTGGCCTGTATATAAACTCTTTACTAAGTATATTAATTATTCTCCACAGCCTCTCTATGTGATAAAGTTATGCCTGGCCTGTATATAAACTCTTTACTAAGTATATTAATTATTCTCCACAGCCTCTCTATGTGATAAAGTTATGCCTGGCCTGTATATAAACTCTTTACTAAGTATATTAATTATTCTCCACAGCCTCTCTATGTGATAAAGTTATGCCTGGCCTGTATATAAACTCTTTACTAAGTATATTAATTATTCTCCACAGCCTCTCTATGTGATAAAATGATGCCTGGCCTGTATATAAACTCTTTACTAAGTATATTAATTATTCTCCACAGCCTCTCTATGTGATAAAATGATGCCTGGCCTGTATATAAACTCTTTACTAAGTATATTAATTATTCTCCACAGCCTCTCAATGTGATAAAGTTATGCCTGGCCTGTATATAAACTCTTTACTAAGTATATTAATTATTCTCCACAGCCTCTCTATGTGATAAAATGATGCCTGGCCTGTATATAAACTCTTTACTAAGTATAATAATTATTCTCCACAGCCTCTCTATGTGATAAAATGATGCCTGGCCTGTATATAAACTCTTTACTAAGTATATTAATTATTCTCCACAGCCTCTCTATGTGATAAAATGATGCCTGGCCTGTATATAAACTCTTTACTAAGTATATTAATTATTCTCCACAGCCTCTCTATGTGATAAAATGATGCCTGGCCTGTATATAAACTCTTTACTAAGTATATTAATTATTCTCCACAGCCTCTCTATGTGATAAAGTTATGCCTGGCCTGTATATAAACTCTTTACTAAGTATAATAATTATTCTCCACAGCCTCTCTATGTGATAAAGTTATGCCTGGCCTGTATATAAACTCTTTACTAAGTATATTAATTATTCTCCACAGCCTCTCTATGTAATAAAATGATGCCTGGCTTGTATATAAACTCTTTACTAAGTATAATAATTATTCTTCACAGCCTCTCTATGTGATAAAGTTATGCCTGGCCTGTATATAAACTCTTTACTAAGTATATTAATTATTCTCCACAGCCTCTCTATGTAATAAAATGATGCCTGGCCTGTATATAAACTCTTTACTAAGTATAATAATTATTCTCCACAGCCTCTCTATGTGATAAAATGATGCCTGGCCTGTATATAAACTCTTTACTAAGTATATTAATTATTCTCCACAGCCTCTCTATGTGATAAAATGATGCCTGGCCTGTATATAAACTCTTTACTAAGTATAATAATTATTCTCCACAGCCTCTCTATGTAATAAAATGATGCCTGGCCTGTATATAAACTCTTTACTAAGTATAATAATTATTCTCCACAGCCTCTCTATGTGATAAAGTTATGCCTGGCTTGTATATAAACTCTTTACTAAGTATAATAATTATTCTCCACAGCCTCTCTATGTGATAAAGTTATGCCTGGCCTGTATATAAACTCTTTACTAAGTATAATAATTATTCTCCACAGCCTCTCTATGTAATAAAATTATGCCTGGCTTGTATATAACCTCTTTACTAAGTATATTAATTATTCCGCACAGCCTCTCTATGTAATAAAATTATGCCTGGCCTGTATATAAACTCTTTACTAAGTATAATAATTATTCTCCACAGCCTCTCTATGTGATAAAGTTATGCCTGGCCTGTATATAAACTCTTTACTAAGTATATTAATTATTCTCCACAGCCTCTCTATGTGATAAAATGATGCCTGGCCTGTATATAAACTCTTTACTAAGTATATTAATTATTCTCCACAGCCTCTCTATGTGATAAAGTTATGCCTGGCCTGTATATAAACTCTTTACTAAGTATATTAATTATTCCGCACAGCCTCTCTATGTAATAAAATGATGCCTGGCCTGTATATAAACTCTTTACTAAGTATAATAATTATTCTCCACAGCCTCTCTATGTGATAAAGTTATGCCTGGCTTGTATATAAACTCTTTACTAAGTATAATAATTATTCTCCACAGCCTCTCTATGTGATAAAGTTATGCCTGGCCTGTATATAAACTCTTTACTAAGTATAATAATTATTCCGCACAGCCTCTCTATGTGATAAAATGATGCCTGGCCTGTATATAAACTCTTTACTAAGTATATTAATTATTCTCCACAGCCTCTCTATGTGATAAAGTTATGCCTGGCCTGTATATAAACTCTTTACTAAGTATATTAATTATTCTCCACAGCCTCTCTATGTGATAAAGTTATGCCTGGCCTGTATATAAACTCTTTACTAAGTATATTAATTATTCTCCACAGCCTCTCTATGTGATAAAGTTATGCCTGGCTTGTATATAAACTCTTTACTAAGTATATTAATTATTCTCCACAGCCTCTCTATGTAATAAAATGATGCCTGGCCTGTATATAAACTCTTTACTAAGTATATTAATTATTCTCCACAGCCTCTCTATGTGATAAAGTTATGCCTGGCCTGTATAT
This sequence comes from Protopterus annectens, assembly GCF_019279795.1. Classification (NCBI taxonomy): domain Eukaryota; kingdom Metazoa; phylum Chordata; order Ceratodontiformes; family Protopteridae; genus Protopterus; species Protopterus annectens. The sequence goes on from NC_056747.1 coordinate 1,362,468,075, forward strand.
AAACTCTTTACTAAGTATATTAATTATTCTCCACAGCCTCTCTATGTAATAAAATGATGCCTGGCCTGTATATAAACTCTTTACTAAGTATATTAATTATTCTCCACAGCCTCTCTATGTGATAAAATGATGCCTGGCCTGTATATAAACTCTTTACTAAGTATATTAATTATTCTCCACAGCCTCTCTATGTGATAAAGTTATGCCTGGCCTGTATATAAACTCTTTACTAAGTATATTAATTATTCTCCACAGCCTCTCTATGTGATAAAGTTATGCCTGGCCTGTATATAAACTCTTTACTAAGTATATTAATTATTCTCCACAGCCTCTCTATGTGATAAAGTTATGCCTGGCCTGTATATAAACTCTTTACTAAGTATATTAATTATTCTCCACAGCCTCTCTATGTAATAAAATGATGCCTGGCCTGTATATAAACTCTTTACTAAGTATATTAATTATTCTCCACAGCCTCTCTATGTGATAAAATGATGCCTGGCCTGTATATAAACTCTTTACTAAGTATATTAATTATTCTCCACAGCCTCTCTATGTGATAAAATGATGCCTGGCCTGTATATAAACTCTTTACTAAGTATATTAATTATTCTCCACAGCCTCTCTATGTGATAAAGTTATGCCTGGCCTGTATATAAACTCTTTACTAAGTATATTAATTATTCCGCACAGCCTCTCTATGTAATAAAATGATGCCTGGCCTGTATATAAACTCTTTACTAAGTATATTAATTATTCTCCACAGCCTCTCTATGTGATAAAGTTATGCCTGGCCTGTATATAAACTCTTTACTAAGTATATTAATTATTCTCCACAGCCTCTCTATGTGATAAAATGATGCCTGGCCTGTATATAAACTCTTTACTAAGTATATTAATTATTCTCCACAGCCTCTCTATGTGATAAAATGATGCCTGGCCTGTATATAAACTCTTTACTAAGTATATTAATTATTCTCCACAGCCTCTCTATGTAATAAAATGATGCCTGGCCTGTATATAAACTCTTTACTAAGTATATTAATTATTCTCCACAGCCTCTCTATGTAATAAAATGATGCCTGGCCTGTATATAAACTCTTTACTAAGTATATTAATTATTCTCCACAGCCTCTCTATGTGATAAAGTTATGCCTGGCCTGTATATAAACTCTTTACTAAGTATATTAATTATTCTCCACAGCCTCTCTATGTAATAAAATGATGCCTGGCCTGTATATAAACTCTTTACTAAGTATATTAATTATTCTCCACAGCCTCTCTATGTGATAAAGTTATGCCTGGCCTGTATATAAACTCTTTACTAAGTATATTAATTATTCTCCACAGCCTCTCTATGTAATAAAATGATGCCTGGCCTGTATATAAACTCTTTACTAAGTATATTAATTATTCTCCACAGCCTCTCTATGTGATAAAGTTATGATGCCTGGCCTGTATATAAACTCTTTACTAAGTATATTAATTATTCTCCACAGCCTCTCTATGTGATAAAGTTATGCCTGGCCTGTATATAAACTCTTTACTAAGTATATTAATTATTCTCCACAGCCTCTCTATGTGATAAAATGATGCCTGGCCTGTATATAAACTCTTTACTAAGTATATTAATTATTCTCCACAGCCTCTCTATGTGATAAAGTTATGCCTGGCCTGTATATAAACTCTTTACTAAGTATATTAATTATTCTCCACAGCCTCTCTATGTAATAAAATGATGCCTGGCCTGTATATAAACTCTTTACTAAGTATATTAATTATTCTCCACAGCCTCTCTATGTAATAAAATGATGCCTGGCCTGTATATAAACTCTTTACTAAGTATATTAATTATTCTCCACAGCCTCTCTATGTGATAAAGTTATGCCTGGCCTGTATATAAACTCTTTACTAAGTATATTAATTATTCTCCACAGCCTCTCTATGTGATAAAATGATGCCTGGCCTGTATATAAACTCTTTACTAAGTATATTAATTATTCTCCACAGCCTCTCTATGTGATAAAATGATGCCTGGCCTGTATATAAACTCTTTACTAAGTATATTAATTATTCCGCACAGCCTCTCTATGTAATAAAATGATGCCTGGCCTGTATATAAACTCTTTACTAAGTATATTAATTATTCTCCACAGCCTCTCTATGTGATAAAATGATGCCTGGCCTGTATATAAACTCTTTACTAAGTATATTAATTATTCTCCACAGCCTCTCTATGTGATAAAGTTATGCCTGGCCTGTATATAAACTCTTTACTAAGTATATTAATTATTCTCCACAGCCTCTCTATGTGATAAAGTTATGCCTGGCCTGTATATAAACTCTTTACTAAGTATATTAATTATTCTCCACAGCCTCTCTATGTGATAAAGTTATGCCTGGCCTGTATATAAACTCTTTACTAAGTATATTAATTATTCTCCACAGCCTCTCTATGTAATAAAATGATGCCTGGCCTGTATATAAACTCTTTACTAAGTATATTAATTATTCTCCACAGCCTCTCTATGTGATAAAGTTATGCCTGGCCTGTATATAAACTCTTTACTAAGTATATTAATTATTCTCCACAGCCTCTCTATGTGATAAAATGATGCCTGGCCTGTATATAAACTCTTTACTAAGTATATTAATTATTCTCCACAGCCTCTCTATGTAATAAAATGATGCCTGGCCTGTATATAAACTCTTTACTAAGTATATTAATTATTCTCCACAGCCTCTCTATGTAATAAAATGATGCCTGGCCTGTATATAAACTCTTTACTAAGTATATTAATTATTCTCCACAGCCTCTCTATGTAATAAAATGATGCCTGGCCTGTATATAAACTCTTTACTAAGTATATTAATTATTCTCCACAGCCTCTCTATGTGATAAAATGATGCCTGGCCTGTATATAAACTCTTTACTAAGTATATTAATTATTCTCCACAGCCTCTCTATGTAATAAAATGATGCCTGGCCTGTATATAAACTCTTTACTAAGTATATTAATTATTCTCCACAGCCTCTCTATGTAATAAAATGATGCCTGGCCTGTATATAAACTCTTTACTAAGTATAATAATTATTCCGCACAGCCTCTCTATGTAATAAAATGATGCCTGGCCTGTATATAAACTCTTTACTAAGTATATTAATTATTCTCCACAGCCTCTCTATGTGATAAAGTTATGCCTGGCCTGTATATAAACTCTTTACTAAGTATATTAATTATTCTCCACAGCCTCTCTATGTGATAAAGTTATGCCTGGCCTGTATATAAACTCTTTACTAAGTATATTAATTATTCTCCACAGCCTCTCTATGTGATAAAGTTATGCCTGGCCTGTATATAAACTCTTTACTAAGTATATTAATTATTCTCCACAGCCTCTCTATGTAATAAAATGATGCCTGGCCTGTATATAAACTCTTTACTAAGTATATTAATTATTCTCCACAGCCTCTCTATGTAATAAAATGATGCCTGGCCTGTATATAAACTCTTTACTAAGTATATTAATTATTCTCCACAGCCTCTCTATGTGATAAAGTTATGCCTGGCCTGTATATAAACTCTTTACTAAGTATATTAATTATTCTCCACAGCCTCTCTATGTAATAAAATGATGCCTGGCCTGTATATAAACTCTTTACTAAGTATATTAATTATTCTCCACAGCCTCTCTATGTAATAAAATGATGCCTGGCCTGTATATAAACTCTTTACTAAGTATATTAATTATTCTCCACAGCCTCTCTATGTAATAAAATGATGCCTGGCCTGTATATAAACTCTTTACTAAGTATATTAATTATTCTCCACAGCCTCTCTATGTAATAAAATGATGCCTGGCCTGTATATAAACTCTTTACTAAGTATATTAATTATTCTCCACAGCCTCTCTATGTGATAAAATGATGCCTGGCCTGTATATAAACTCTTTACTAAGTATATTAATTATTCCGCACAGCCTCTCTATGTGATAAAATGATGCCTGGCCTGTATATAAACTCTTTACTAAGTATATTAATTATTCCGCACAGCCTCTCTATGTAATAAAATGATGCCTGGCCTGTATATAAACTCTTTACTAAGTATAATAATTATTCTCCACAGCCTCTCTATGTAATAAAATGATGCCTGGCCTGTATATAAACTCTTTACTAAGTATATTAATTATTCTCCACAGCCTCTCTATGTGATAAAGTTATGCCTGGCCTGTATATAAACTCTTTACTAAGTATAATAATTATTCTCCACAGCCTCTCTATGTGATAAAGTTATGCCTGGCTTGTATATAAACTCTTTACTAAGTATATTAATTATTCCGCACAGCCTCTCTATGTAATAAAATGATGCCTGGCCTGTATATAAACTCTTTACTAAGTATAATAATTATTCTCCACAGCCTCTCTATGTAATAAAATGATGCCTGGCCTGTATATAAACTCTTTACTAAGTATATTAATTATTCTCCACAGCCTCTCTATGTGATAAAGTTATGTCTGGCCTGTATATAAACTCTTTACTAAGTATATTAATTATTCTCCACAGCCTCTCTATGTGATAAAGTTATGCCTGGCTTGTATATAAAACAGTTTCCCTGCTTGCGTCTTGCTGTCCACAGACATGAACAAGCGCTTCCAGTGTCTCAGTTTTCATATTATCATATGTTTATCTCTTTCCACATATCCTTAGCTGCCACAACAGAATCCCGTTTTAATACATACCACTAAATACTTCATTTTATCCTGTTCCCATAAATATGGGTATTGCTGGACCAATTCATGGGTGGGTACATCATTTACAGCTATAGCCTTTGCTTATCTTTATTAATTTTATATCCTAAAAAGACTCAAAACTGAAGCAAGATGTTCTAAGACACCGTTATGTTCTTTTCTGGTTTTGTTAGGTATAAAGCAATATTATCTGCAAATAGAGCCAGGTTTTTTCTGATTACTATACCATTTATATTACTGCAATTCTGGGTTCCTTATTTTCTTTGCCAATGGCTCTAAATATAAAGCAAATAACAAAGGGGAAAGAGGACACCCCCTGCTTGGCTCCTCTGTTCAGACACAACGTGTCAGAGAGGAACCCTCCTACTTTAATTCTTGCCTCCAATCCCACATATATCATCCTAATTAACCTTATTATTTTATCAGGGAATGTGCCTACTCATAAAATCACAGCTTACTCAACAACAAGCAGTATTTTCTTATACTCTGCTTCCCTCTGGATCATCATTGTTCTATTAATGTTGTCAAATGTTTGCCTCCCCCCCACAAAACCCCATTGATCCATATCTATCAATTCTGGCAACATCTTTGCCATTCTTTTAGCTATTATAGAAAAAAAACACTTTATAATCATGATTTTAAATTAAAAAGTACCTATATGAAACTGGGTCTGATGGATCTTTAACATATTTAGGTATTACAACCGGATCCCTATCAGTTGATCGAAGTTTCAAAACTTCGAAGACCATATGGTCGAGACCATATATTCGAAGTTTTGAAACTCCGAACACTTTGCATTGAGATCGACGTACAGCACAGAACTCAGGCTTTATTGCTTTCCTCACTGTGGTGCGATCTCAGAGTTGGTATATTTAAGTAACAGGGAGTGTGGGGAGTGCAGGGGAAATGTACAGGTAAGTTGTTTCAGTTTATTTTACTGTTTTTTATTTTTATTTCAAAGTTTCAAATCTTCGAACATACGGTCTCAGCCTTATGATTTTTGAAGTTTTGAAACTTCGATCAACTGATAGGGATGCGTTACAAGCACCACAGCTTTCTTCCAGGATGATGGTATTTCCCTTAGTTTTGAAACTTCGATCAACTGATAGGGATCCATTACAAGCACCACAGCTTTCTTCCAGGATGATGGTATTTCCCTTAGTTTTGAAACTTCGATCAACTGATAGGGATCCGTTACAAGCACCACAGCTTTCTTCCAGGATGATGGTATTTCCCTTAGTTTTGAAACTTCGATCAACTGATAGGGATCCGTTACAAGCACCACAGCTTTCTTCCAGGATGATGGTATTTCCCTTAGTTTTGAAACTTCGATCAACTGATAGGGATGCATTACAAGCACCACAGCTTTCTTCCAGGATGATGGTATTTCCCTCCCTTATAACATACCGTTAAACAAGCCCTTCCTGATTTTTATCACTTTCTTCTCTCCTATAGCTTCCAAACTTCCACAAGAATTCCTGCATATTTATTATATCTCCAAAAACAAATGGTTCTGCCACCAATTCCACTTAAAAACACTTAAAACTTGAAAACTTTAATAAAATATACGATGATAAGATAAAATAAAATAAACACATTGGCTCATAAAACGGATAAGCGCTTTCGGTATAATATCTTTTTCAAATCCTAAATGTTTGCCAGTGAAACTTCTTCTTAAATACCTCCATTTTCTAGTGTTCACTCACTTAGATGTATTTAGTAACCATAGCAGCATACACACCCTTCTAATTATGTCATTTTCAGTGCTGAAGAGCTTCCTCTTTTAGTGCAGGTTTTAGAGGGACAAATGCATTCAGACCTGATGACTGATCTGATTGCAAATTCATTACCCACTTCAACTCTTCAATTTCTGTTCGGTTTACTAACTCCCCACTTCTTGGTGTTTCATGAAGCCTAGTTAGTGCCATGAACTTGAAAGAATGACTGTCATTTAAACTAATATGCATATAAAGTGCATTGCTGGTAACTTTTTTCCTTATGTCAGATAAGTGCTTTAGGATACGTTCCTTGAGCATTTGATTAGTTTTCCCTATGTAGTATGCCTTGCAGTGACTACAGGTTGCCACATAGATAATGTTCTTACTCCGATAGTTTGCAAATCCTTCAAAATTACAGTTGTGTACCTACCATAAAAGTAGATGTTCGAGTGTATTCACTGTTGCAGTCATTACACTTGGGTTATCCTGCTGGCAGGCTACCCACAGTTGGCCTGAATTCCAAAGTCTTGGTCCGGCGTTGGTTGCTGTCACCTCTTCCCTGACATCAGAGCGCCAGGGGTATAAAAGATGCAGCCGACACCATTTTCTTCAGTTTTTCTTGCCCCAGATGTCAGGTGCTCCCAAAAGGGTTGGCTAAAAATTATGCCAATAAAAAAGCATGCAGTAACATAAACATCACCTTCATCTACAAGCAAATACACCACATAGTTTGTATAGAATACAGAAGTACGGATAAGTTCCAGCAATGAAAGGGGGATGGTGGGAGGGTAACCTGGACTGCAACAGTGAATACACTCGAACATCTACATTTATGGTAGGTACACAACTGTTCTATATTCATTGTGTTTCACTGTTGCAGTCATTACACTTGGGTTGCATCCCAAAGCTGAGGTTGGGTGGCTGGGCCTAAATAGAATTAGGAGAGGCTATGAGGCCCTGCAGAACTGCAGTGGCAAAGCCTGCTCTGGATTTAGAGTAAAGAGGTAAGTGGTAGTGCTTTGTAAAAGTGTGTACTGAAGTCCAAGTTGCAGCCTCCAAAATGTCCTTGGTTGGTACTCCTCTGAGGAAGGCTGCTGCTCTGGTTGAATGTGGCCTAATGCCCTTAGGCACTGATTTGCCATGCTGTGAATAGCAGAAATGAATGCAGTGGCCTATCCATTTTGAAATAGTCTGCTTTGAGATAGCTTTTCCATGTGTAATGAGAGTAATTGTTTCCAGGCTGTGGCAATGTTGAGTCAAAACAGTTTTTAGATACCATTGTAGTTTCTTCATATGCAGTCTTGCATATGGAATTAGCAGAACGCAGAATGCCATGAAACCCAAAGCCTGCAGAATTTTTCTTGCAGATAACTGGGTCTCTTTGTTGCCAACATTTCAAAGTAAGAAGTTAGTTGCCTTTGTTAGTCTGGCGTGAGATAAGCCATCTGGGCAGTTGTATTTAAGCTTGCACCCAGGAATATTATCTCTTGAGAGGGTATTAGTTTTGATTTATTTTCATTTACTGTGTACCCTAGGGAAATTAGTCATCTTTTTACAAATGCCAGATGCTTTAGTAGAATGTCCTTGTTCCCTGCTTGAATATGGCAGTTGTCCAAGTAAGGATATATTTGAATTCCTCTTCGTCTGCAAAAAGCAATTACTGGTGACAGGCCTTTTGTGAAGACCCTGGGCACAGTAGATAAGCCAAAGGGCAGTGCAGAGAATTGGTAGTGCATTGAGCCAGCTATGAATCTGAGGTATCTTCTGCAAGATTGTCTGATTGGGACATGCAGGTATGCCTCTTTTAGGTCCAAAGTTACAAGCCAAGCCTTCTTGCCCAGCATGGGAAGAAGCTGCTGCAGAGTCAACATTTTGAATTTTGGAACGTCCAGAAAAGTGTTTAGAATAGACAGATCCAGTATTGGTCTCCAGGCTTTGTCCTTTCTGGGTACCAGGAAAAGTCTTGAGTAAAATCCTTGTCCCTGCTCTTGCTGTGGTACTCGCTGAATGGCCCTCATGTCCATGAGGGATGAAACTTGCTTTTGTGCCTCTGCCCATTGATTGTGTGGCAGGTCTGGCATACCTTTTGCCTTTGGCAGGGTGTGAAAGTGGAACCTGTAGCCCTGAGACACTATATTCAAGACCCATTTGTCCTGGGTGATCATGTGCCAATTTTGTGAAAAAAGTGCTAATTTTCCCCCTAAGGGGGCTGCCAAAAGATAAGTGCTTGGTATTGGCAGTGGAAAGTCATTGGGACTGTTTCCTATATGGGTGTGATTTGTTTTCTCCGCTTTTGGAGGTAGAAGCACCCCATTGTTTAGGCCTGTATGAGCCTTGGGGCTGGGATCTGCCTCTAGGGTGTCTGTATCTGCCTCTTTGTGGCCTGTCCGACACTGGAAAGGACCAATTCTTTGAAGGCCAGTTCCTGCTAAATCTGGGTGGCTGTACCTGTAAGAAATCCTTAACTGTCTGCATAGATTTCGCTTTATCCTCCATTTTCTTCAACACCTCTTCTGCCTTAACACCAAACAAAGTATCATGCTGTAATGGAGCATCCAATAATTTTGCTTTAACATGATCAGGCAGAGTCTGTTCCTTTAACCAAGCATGCCTTCTAATAACTGAACCTGTAACAGCGGCCCTGCCCAAGGCCCCCAGTGAATCATAACCACATTGCAAAGTATGTTTTCCCACTTGTTCAGCTGCATGCAATAAATCCTGCATTTCCTTGTATTCTGGACATTCAGGATTTGTCAACATTTTCTGTTTTAGCAGTGACATTAAGTATTGCTGATATTTAAGCATATGAAACTGACACTTTAACGCCCTTACAGCCAAGGTAGCAGAAGTGTAAACCTTTTTCCCCCATCTGTCCAGTGCCCTTGAATCCCTATCAGAGGGGACAGGGTTTTTTACAGTGGAAGCCTTGACCCCTTTGGGACACTGAGATATAGTTTCTGGGTAAGCAGCAGGGTTTTTATATAGAAATTTATGAGAATCTGGAACCCTGTAGTATCTGTCTGGCGTAAAAAGTGCAGGGGATAAACAGTCAGGAGACAGGCCGGACTCTGAAAATACATTATCTACAATGTCTAGAACAGGTGGAATAGCAAGAGGTCTGTGCTGAGGTAGTAAAAGAAAGTCTCTGAGCCTTTTCTTAGATTCTGAGTAATCTTGGCTCTCCCAGTGAAAGTGCTCCCTCATAGTATGCAGGGTTTCCCCAAAAGAATAATCCTCAGGAGGAGAGGCTGAAGGGATAGATTCTTCAGCATCAGAATCCTCATAGGGAGGAAGAGAGTATCCCTGTTCAGAAGAGGAGTCAGAGGAAATGGAAACCTGATATGAAGATTCATATTCTGTCTCTTGCCTAGGCCTCTTATCAGGAGGGGGATGGGAACCCCTGATCAAAGTAATTAGGTCTTCGGCCATTTTAAGCATCTGTTTTTTAGGCATGGAAGTCTGTCCAGGAGAATGCTGTACTTGTTTCTTTGTCTTTAGAGGTGCTTTAGTCTTTGTCTTTGAAGCTGAGGTTGGCTTTACATATAACTGTGTAGGTCTGAAAATGCCCTCAGAAGCCGATGCCTGCTCAGCGGCTCCGGACCCATCTGAGGGAATAGTTTCCAAGTGTCCAATACCTTGAGTTTCCAGAGGCCTGGTTGGCTCCATGTGGGAGTCAGAAGCGGCCTGTGGCTCTGAGGTAGCGGGCATCAGGGGCTGCGAAAGCACCTCACTGAGAACCGGCGAACCGGCAACTGGCCTAGCGGAGGCCTCATCGTCAGTTTTGGACCTCGGATGCCTGTCCTTTCCCTTGTGCTTTTTATAAACTCCGGTCGTCGGCTGTTCTGATGGCATTATATAATTAAATCTGCGGCCAAAGTAATGAAAGGCAAAATCGTACCGACGCTTTATAGTGCGTTGGTTAAATCTAGCACAAAACCGACAGCTAGCAACATCGTGATCAGGGCCTAGGCAAAGAATACAGTAAAAATGAAAATCCTTATGAGGTATTTGCTTCCCACAAGAAATACAATTGTTAACTTTTTCTGACATCAGTCTGGAGCAAGAAAAAAGTTTCCCCAATGGGGTACTTAACTTTAATGAAGACATTGGATCTGAAATTCGATTTTGAAAATCTCAGGAGTCGGCCGACTGGCACTTGCGAACTGCTTTTGCTTCAGGCACCGCAAGGCAGGAAAGACTGAAGAAAATGGCGTCGGCTACATCTTTTATAACCCTGGTGCTCTGACGTCAGGGAAGAGGTGGGAGCAACCGAAGCCGAACCAAGACTTTGGAATTCAGGCCGACTGTGGGTAGCCTGACAGCAGGATAACCCAAGTGTAATGATTGCAACAGTGAAACACGATGAACATCTTATAGTTGCTTTTAGTCAGAGGATGTGTAAAAGTATTTGAGATGTTTATATGAGAGCCTGCCTTGCAACTTTCACATCTGAATGTACCAATTCTCCTGTTCATCTGAAAATTCCTGTCTTTAGAAATAGCTTCAGTTTCTGCTTTATAACATAATAGTCTTTTTAAGTTTTTCCTGTTCTTAAAAGAAAAGCTGGGTTGATCTCCAACAATTTCCCTAATTTTGTTATAAGATGTTAGCACTGGCCAATATTTTCTGATGGTATTATGAATAGCATATGGTTGTCGCATATTCACTACAGGCAGAGAGAATTATGCAATGTCACCCCCACAGCTTCAGTAAGGAAGTGCTTGGAAGAAAATAATGTCCATGAGAGACAGCAGGCAGTATGCAGCTGTGGAAGCATGTAGGATGTCCTCCATTCTGTAGCAAATTCTACATGATGTAGTTACATAAGCATGTACTGTATATTAAGTGCAACACAATCACTTCCCTAACTCTCATGCAGTTTGTTGCTGAATCTGCGGGCACGATGCCGTGTGTCATGTGCCTGCAATGAATTTGTGATAACGTTATGTCTGTGTAGCTCAATTTCACTTCAGCCAAGAGTCACCAACCAAATGTATGTACAGGGAAGTGTGTCACTACCCAACATCCTGAACCCCTGGAGCTTCATGCCCCAAGTAGGGTCATAACTGGAAACTTGGTATTTGAAAGGAGCTAGACAACAGTGACCCAAAATGTGATACCTATGATGGTTCATTTAAAAAAAAAACTGAGAACCTCTACTTCTTGAGCCAGACCTAGAGATGATGTGGTGACTGGGTGACTTACATACCCTGGCCAGTATAAGACTCAAGGGCAAAGGGTGGGGGTCAGGAGTGATGTTACTCAAGTGGCAAACAGCAGTGGGATGGATTAAGATAGACTAGATCCCGAGCTACACACTCTAGGGACCTAAACCTTGTCACCACAATAAACAGGACATGCTGGAGGGATAGATTCCTGTCCCAGAGACTTCCCATACTCTGAAACAAGCTACCCATCTATGTCAAGCAAAGTTCCTCATTAGTACTCTTCAAGAAAAATTTTGATGAGTGGATGGGAAATAGGAAATACACACCGGGGATCACTTCTGTGGCTCTGCTTGACAGGGGCACAGGAAAATAACTTTCTTGGGTGGTGTAAGCCAGGGAACCTTGTTGGCTAGGCTTACTTAGGCCCTTGGGCTGATAGCCTAGTATCTACCTATGAACCTATTAGCAAAATTGTCAGTACTATATGTCAACTGGCATCTCAGATTGGACTTTACCTCCTTTCGCTTGATCTTAACTTTTTCACCTTGGTCCGAAAAATAGGGTCTTCCCCTCTGAGAGCGTAGTTCCAAGGTAGTTGCTTCATTGGTCTGTGTTTCTTTGACTTTGTATCCTCTCTTATTAAAGTCATTGATAAGTTTAATTTGCTCCTCCCTATAATCCTCATCCCTCGTGCAGAGCTTGGACACTCGAGTTAGTTGGTTAGTCACTATGCTGTCAAGAACATGCCTGGGATGCATGCTAGTATTGTATAGTAAATGATTGCGCCATACAGGTTTCCGATACATTCTAGTATTGATGTTTCCTGTGTCATCTAACATTAACTTAACATCCAAGAATTCTATCTCCGTATTAGAAGATGTCACTTCAAACTTCAAAACTGAAGTTGTGCTGGTCTAAAATTGTACAAAATGTTTCAAGGAGGTTAAATCGCCATCCCATAAGAGAAAACATCATCCACAAATCGAATATAGAAAACTATGTTTCTATTCCATTTGTTGTTAATATCCACTTTCCATAGTTCTTCCCATCTTGCCAGGACCAGATTGGCATAACTATTTGCGCATGGAGTTCCCATGGCTACCCCCAACTTCTGCCAGTAGTAAGTACTACCATACAGAAACACATTGTTATATAAGACCAATTCCAAGAGACTACATAGTAAATGGATATCATTGGTTGCTTTGTGCTTCACACCAAAGTCTCTGATTGCTTCGATCCCCAAATCATTGGGTATGGATGTGAACAAACTGTTCACATCCATAGTTACCAATAATAAATTCTTACAAGTATTCATCTGTTGCAGTTTCTTGTAAAGTCTACTTAAGAACTCAGCCGAGTCCTTGATCACTGCAGGTGCGTGAGGTAGCAATTTCTTTAACTCCCCTTCAATAAAAAATAGAAAGGGGTTCAGTTATCCATCCTTTTCCTGAAACGACTGGTCGCATCGGAGGGTCATGTAGATTCTTATGCACCTTAGGCATTCCATTGATGCTAGGTATAGTAGGTTGACATACTTCAAACAAATAATACAGCTCTTTGCTTATCGATCTATTCATGAGCTTGTCATAAAGCGCGTCATGTACACTATGTATAATGGTGTTCAATTCCCTTTTATCAGTCCTCCTGTAGGTGGCTATATCCGCTAGCATCTCCTTCATCTTGGTATCATAGAACGACATATCCATAACTATAACTGCCCCTCTTTTGTCAGCTTGTTTAATCATGATGCCCTTCATATTCTGTAGTTCAAATAGTGCTGTCTTCTCATTTAGAGTTAAGTTGTGGAAATGTTTACTTCCCTTTTGCTGTCTATATTCAGCCACTTCATTTTCACATAATCACACGAAGGCATCTACAGCCGGATGACATACAGGGACAAACGTACTTGGTTTCCTATATCCAATTCTAGTTTGAGATTCCTCATTGTTGGTATTGCCAAAGAGATGCCTTAAAGTCACATTCCTCCCAAAATATTTTAGATCTAGAATAAATTCACTCATTGGTGAATGCAAGGAGGGTATGAAACTCATTCCTTTCTCTAACAGTTAAGTCTGATCTCTTTTTAATACAATACTCGATATATTAAATAGAAGGGAATCATTTATTCCTGAAACCTCCATTTCTTCCTCTCCCTGCTCTGGGGTCGTACTTCCCTCGGGGTGTTGTTCTGCAACAAAAAAGGAAGTTGTTGGTAAAGCGGTAAATGTACCACCCCATCTTTGGGTTTAGTGGCATTCTGTATATCCAAAATCTTGTTATTATTCAGAATAGATATATTTTCTTCACCCTGCTCAGATAGTTCTTCTATAGTATATATACATATATATATATATATATATATATATATATATATATTATATAGTTCTAAAGCACCTCACTGAGTACCGGCGAACCAGCAACTGGCTTAGGAGAAGTTTCGTCATCGGTTTTGGATCTCGACTGCCTTTCTCTGTCCTTCTCTTTGCATTTCTTATGTACTCCGGTAGTCGGATTGCTATCCGGCGACATCTCTGGGTAGTTAAATCTGTTTCCAAAATACTTAGATGCAAAAATATACTGACGCTTAATAGTGCGTTGGTTAAATCTAGCACAAAACCGACAGCCAGGCACGTTGTGATCAGGGCCTAGGCAAGGAATACAGTATAAATGGAAATCCTTATGAGGTATTTGCTTCCTACAAGTAATACAATTATTAACTTTTTCTGACATCAGTAAAAAGCAAGAAAAAAGTTTCCCCAACGGGGCACTTAGCTTTATTGAAGACTTTGGTTCTGAAACTCAAACGTGAATATTTTAGTAGTCGGCCGACCTGCACTTGTGAAATGCTTCTGCTTTGGGCACAGCACAGCAAGAAAGACTAAAGAAAATGGCGTTGGCTGCATGTTTTATACCCCTGAAGACCTGACATCATGGAAGAGAAGACAGCAACCAATGCAGGACCCAAGACTTTGGAATTCGGGCTGACTGAGGGCAACCTGCAAGCAGATTACCCAAATGTAATGACTGCAACAGTGAAACATGAAGAACATCTACATTTACGGTAAGTGTACACAACTGTATTTTCTTCTATGCTCTCAGTATTGATTACCGAGCTAACATTAGTCTCCAGAGCATGTATCACAGATTCATGTGTTGTTGAAACCTCTCTGTTGTTTTGCCTGGGTGTAGTATGCACTATCGCAGCTTCATGTGTTGTTGAAACCTCTCTGTTGTTTTGCCTGGGTGTAGTATGCATTTCTGTTTCTGCTACAATTCTCATTGGTTTCCTAGTGACAGTCTCCTCCTTTTCATGGCTTGCTACTATTCCATTGTTTACATTAGTCTTGGTCTGTATGGTCGTTTTCTTATCTTTCGGCCATTAAAACAGGTGACCCTTCCTAAAATCATTAAAATCCCTGGATAGTTTGCTACTTTTCACTCCTTTTAACTTGGTACCATAAGCATCAAGCCTGTCTTGCAGCACCCCTAGCTTCATCACAAGGTGTCTCCCCTGTTTGTTGGTAGCTCCAAAGTGAACAAAGTGCCTGTTCTTTTTTTGGTGGGAGAGTCACACATCCACTGCATAATGGAATCAGCACTACCACAGCAGCCAGCATTGCAAATGGCAAGTAGGAGGATCCAAGCCAGTAATTTAATGTTTTTTTCTAACCCACTTCTTAACTTTGGAGCTATCAACAAACAGGGAAGACACCTTGTTATTTGAGAGCATCTATAAGGAAGTAGAGAATGCAGCTTTTAAACTAAAGCATCTACAATGGCAACGCTTTCATATGGAGACGTGCCTTCACCGTTACATTATCCCACAAGGTTTAAGAGTAAGATGCATGCCAACTTATGGAAATATGTATCCTGAATTGCTTGCCAAATGGCAAAGGATTAATATAGAAACTAGTTTCAGTTACATGAAACTTTTGATAGAATTTTTTAAACCTCAGGAAGTTGAAGCAGCAACCCTAATAGAACAAAACAGAATGAACTGGAACAAATTACACTATCTGATAACAATTTGATGAAGCTAGGGGCACTGCAGGACAGGCTTGATGTGTATGGTACCAAGTTAAAAGGAGTGAAAAGTAGCAAACTGTCCAGGGATTTTAATGATTTTAGGAAGGGTCACCTGTTTGAATGGCCGAAAGATAAGAAAACGACCATACAGACCAGGACTAATGTAAACAATGGAATAGTAGCAAGCCATGAAAAGGAGACTGTCACTAGGAAACCAACGAGAATTGTAGTAGAAACAGAAATGCATACTACACCACCTGCAGTGATCAAGGACTCGGCTAAGTTATTATGTAGACTTTACAAGAAACTACAACAGATGAATACTTGTAAGAATTTATTATTGGTAACTATGAATGCGAACAGTTTGTTCACGTCCATACCCAATGATATGGGGATCGAAGCGATCAGAGACTTTGGTGTGAAGCACAAAGCAACCGATGATATCCATTTACTATGTAGTCTCTTGGAATTGGTCTTATATAACAATGTGTTTCTGTATGGTAGTACTTACTACTGGCAGAAGTCGAGGGTAGCCATGGGAACTCCATGCGCAAATAGTTATGCCAATCTGGTCCTGGCAAGATGGGAAGAGCTATGGAAAGTGGATATTAACAACAAATGGAATAGAAACATAGTTTTCTATAATCGATTTGTGGATTATGTCTTTCTCTTATGGGATGGCGTTTTAACCTCCATGGAACATTTTGTACAATTTTTGACCAAAACAACATTTTTGAAGTTTGAAGTGACATCTTCTAATACGGAGATAGAATTCTTGGATGTTAAGTTAATGTTAGATGACACAGGAAGCATCAATACTAGAATGTATAGGAAACCTGATGGCGCAATCATTTACTACACAATACTAGTATGCATCCCAGGCATGTTCTTGACAACATAGTGACTAACTAACTAACTCGAGTGTCCAAGCTCTGCACGAGGGATGAGGATTATAGGAAGGAGCAAATTAAACTTATCAATGACTTTAATAAGAGAGGATACAAAGTCAAGGAGACACAGACCAATGAAGCAACTACCTTGGAACTATGCTCTCAGAGGGGAAGATCCTATTTTTCGGACCAAGGTGAAAAAGTTAAGATCAAGCGAAAGGAGGTAAAGTCCAATCTGAGATGCCAGTTGACATATAGTACTGACAATTTTGCTATTCGTAATACCATCAGAAAATTTTGGCCAGTGCTAACATCTGACAACAAAATTAAGAACAGGAAAAACTTAAATAGACTGTTATGTTATAAAACAGAAACTGAAGGTATTTCTGAAGACAGGAGTTTTCAGATGAACAGGAGAATTGGTACATTCAGACATGGAAGCTGCAAGGCATGCTCTCATATAAATATCTCAAATACTTTTACACATCCCCTGACTAAAAGGAACTATAAGTTTGAAGGATTTGCAAACTGTCGGAGTAAGAACATTATCTATGTGGCAACCTGCAGTCACTGCAAGGCATACTACATAGGGAAAACTAATCAAATGCTCAAGGAACGTATCCTAAAGCACTTATGTGACATAATAAAAAAAGTTACCAGCAATGCACTTTATATGCATATTAGTGTAAATGACATTCTTTCAAGTTCATGGCACTAACTAGGCTTCATGAAACACCAAGAGGAGGGGAGTTAGTAAACCGAACAGAAATTGAAGAGTTGAGGTGGATAATGAATTTGCAATCAGATCAGTCACCAGGTCTGATGCATTTGTCCCTTTAAAACCTGCACTAAAAGGGAAAGCTCTTCAGCACTGAAAATGACATAATTAGAAGGGTGTGTATGCTGCTATGGTTACTAAATGCATCTAAGAGAGTGAACACTAGGAAATGGAGGTATTTAAGAAGAAGTTTCACTGGCAAACATTTAGGATTTGAAAAAGGTATTATACCGAAAGCGCTATTTTCATAACATTTCCAAAATATCTCTAATACCTCTACAGGAACTCTGGTTATTTTTCTTTTTATAGGTACCGTACGTTTAGTGCCAACCTTTGTACTTTCTGTTGCCTAAATCATTATGCTAAAAGTTTTTGTGTTCTGGAGTTAACAAAACCAGTTGCTTAACATGAATGTTTCTAAACTCATGCACATTTTCCAGATACTCCATTATTTTCTCTTTAGTGCTCTGCAGTTCTGCCTCTTCTGGTTCTGTGAGATTTCAATTATTCTGCAATACTTTAACCTTTGATGGTCCCTCTAAGTAATTCTTGTTACTTAACTATATCGCTTTTTCTTTCATTTTACCCTATTTTTAGACTACACTTTCAGTTTATCCCACTCGCTAACTATAAGTCCGAAAGGCGTAACACAAAACAAATATCTTAGTCACAGTTGACTCAGTTGTGAGACACACAGATGTCCCTCTCACCAGGCTGGATACAGAAAAGGTCAGGGTCAGCTGTCTGTCAGGTGCCAGGATCCACCATTTCACATACACTCCGTCATAGTCCATGTTTTTGTGAATGACTTGAGATGTACCTCCTTGGACTATATGAAGAGAGACATGACTAAACTCTCGGATTATGTGTCTCAGGCAGGTATGTCCCTAGTCTTAAGCAGCATTTTACCTTCGCCTAGGATGATACCTCAATACAAACAAAAAATGATTGACTTCAACAATCGTCTTAGTTACTGGAGTCATTCAAAGGGGATCCAGTATCTGTCAGCCTGGGATGACATGGTCGACAGACCCCTGTGCTTTGCCAGAGATAGTCTTTATCTGTCACCCCTGGGATTTCAGTTACTGGGTGAGGCTCTTCCATACCCATAGTGCCTTTTTCAGGCAACGTCACAAGAACAAAATTCTCTATGTAAAAATACCCTCTAAAACAATCTCAAGGTTTCGCTGCTAAAAAACTAGGAGTCTAAACCAGAAACTGCACTCACTGGAAGCAGTCCTCACCCCTGGAAGATGCTGACATTTTTGCAGTCAATGAGACCTGGTTTAAGGCTGCAGAGAACATCCCAGCTATACCAGGTTACATTTCTTTCCACATATTCAGACCACAAACTGAAGGCGTGTGGACTAAAGGAGGTGGTGTATCAATATTCATTAAAGATAAATATACCTCTAGACTGGTTAAACAGCATGATTCCCTTGAATTATTTTGGGTGCAATTAACTGTAGGTAAGATCCATCTTCGGGTCATTGCCAGCTATAGAACCCTCCTCCATGAATTAGGACATCCACTCAGCCTACCTGGATCTACTTGAGTCAATCAAAATACAACCAAACACCCTGGTTTTCGGTGACTTTAATTACCTATCCATAGACTGGGTAAATTATATGTGTTCTAACTCACTTGCCCAAAGGTTCCTGGACTTTGTTAACTCCAATGCCCTGGACCACACCCACAAGGGGCTCAAACATCCTGTACCTGGTGGTAACCAGCAAGGAGAACCACTGCACCACCCTCACTGTGTGGCCATCTCTGGTGAGATCTGACCACAAATCAGTCTTGCTAGAATTAACTATAACACAACCCCCCCCCCCATAGCAACAACTAGACTAAATAAGTTCTCCAAGGCCAATTACAAGCTCTTACACGATGGCATAAACAGCTTCATAGCCCTTCCCCCACTGATGGAACAGACACCGATGGTGAGTTATACACCAGTGCTTTATACAAGCACCTGTACAATTGTATTGACTCTGCTGTACCTGATAGAACCAAAGCAAGATCTTCAAGGAAAAACAAACCTGCCTGGTGGACAACTTCCATTAATAGGCTGTACAATAGAGAAAGAAATTGCTGTCTAAGAATAGGAAGGAACTGTCTCAAAACTGGAAACAAACAAGTAAATAAGACTCCTAGTGAAGTCTTCCAAAGCTAACTACGAATCCAAATCAGCTTTCCTAACTAAGGACAACCACAAGGTGTTCTTTAGTTACATCCGTAACCTCAAAGGTAAAGCCTGGTAGTTAATGGTACTACATATACAGAACCTGTGGATATAGTAAATCTGCTGACTGACAGGTTCAGTGAAAACTTGACTCCCCTCTACCCGCCACATATACCTCAAAGCATATCTAACACCTATCCCCACCTAGTATCTCCAAGGAGCAGGTCTTAAATGCTCTCTACAAGGCCATAAACGCAGCCTCTATGGGACCACACAACATCCCAGGCTGTGTTCTACATCGATTAAATGAGGAATTAGCATCACCATTGAACATGCCTTTCAATCACACCCTAAGTACTGGCTTCACTTCATCCCAGTGGAATGGAAAACAGCTACCATCATCCCTTTGCACAAATGGGATGCATCCACTGACCCTGGGAACTATAGACCCATTAGCCTGACCAATCTTATCTGCAAAGCCATGGAACAAATCATCATGGACTGTATTAACAAAGATACAGGAAATCTCCAAATGTTTGACCCCATCCAGTTTGGCTTTGTCAAGGGGAGTTCATGCCTGTTAAACTCGGTGGACTTCTTTAAGACAGTCACCAAAGCTCTAGATGAGGGCAAATCTGTGCATGTGGCCTACTTAGACTTAGCCAAGGCCTTTGACACAAGCCCTACTCAGGCATAATTGATAAACTCACCCAGCTGGGTATCAACCCATATAATGTCAGGTGGGTTACAAACTGGCTCACTGATAGAACTCATAAGGTCAAAATAGGGGACTCCGCCTCCTTCAGCACACCCGTAACCAGTGGTGTTCCACAGGGATTGGTTCTGGGACTCCTACTGTTTTGAATCTACTTCTCTGAAGTACTGGCTAAAACTGAAGGACTATGGCTGACTAGGTTTGCTGATGACTTGAACTGGGAGTAATCACCGAAATCCCTAGCAATGTCAACATCCTGCAAGAAGGTCTTACACAGACTAATAACTGGTGCCAAAGTCATGATCTTAAACTTAATGCAAAAAAAAATGCATTATCATCCCCTTTGGCAAGAGTTATGTTCCTGCAACTACCACATCATTAGCAATACCCTAAGCACACAGTTAGTGGTGAGAGATCTAGGCATACAGGTTGACAGTAAACTTAACTTCGATCACCATGTCTCCGCAGTGGTAAGAAGGGAATTTTATATTGCTAATCTCATAAGTAAGGGCATTGCCTCCAAAAAAAAAAAAAAAAAAAAAAAAAAGGCGGTTATAACCCCCTGTACTCTTCCTTTCCCTCATCAGGCCAATAATAGTGTACAATGCTTCCTTTGGTATGTGCCTTCCCAAACATCTCCAGCAATTGGAGAGACCACAAAAGTTCCTTACAAAGAAATTTCAGGTGCTTCAAGTTCTGTCTTATGCAGACAGACTAAAAACATTGTCATTTTACTCTGTTTCATGCAGACTGTTTAGAGGTGACCTGTGCCTTGCATACAGAGCAATCTCTGACACAGCTTTAATAGAAATGCTGCACATTCGAAAGTCAAATGGCACATGAGTCACTCACTCAAAGGACCTCCACTTGGTATGTGACATCAACAGAACTTGCTGGAGAGACAGATTTGTCTCACACAGGTTGCCCTATCTTTAGAACAAGCTTCCTATTCATGTTAAACAAAGCCCCTCACTGACCCTATTTGAGCACAGGTTGGACGACTGGATGGATAACCGGAAATTCACTCTGGGGATTCCACCTGTGTCCCTCTTGGACAGGGGCAATTAGGTGCTAATTTTAGTGTCTGCTTGAACCAGACACCCTTGTGAACAGGAGGCGAACTTGGCTAGGCTTGAAAGGGCCCTGGGACCATTAGCCTAGCAACCTCCTATGATCCTCTGATCCTATAACTTCTGAAGAAATGTATGCCTTCCCTAATAATTCCCAAGTAATTTCTACTACCCATTCCTTACATTCATCTATTTTAACAGGTAGGTGGGTGAGCACCATTTTGACTTCATTACCCTGCATTTTTACCTCACTTGTTAACTGGCACACGATCTGAAATAGTTACTGATGCATGTCAAATCTTTCAGTTAAATGCACATATTCCTGTAAAATATAATTTTTGTCTAGTCTAGCCCAGTTATTGTACCTTGGGAAATAATATGAAAGTCTCTCCAAGTTCCTATTATTGAATTCATGCCTACCATACGAAATATTTTCAAAAGTATCTTCAGAAATCTACACTTCCTTCCACCTTTCCAGGTCCCTGGCTGCTGTGCGCTCCTGCCTTGGCGAGTTATCTCTGAAGTTAATAGCACCATCCCTACTGAATCTTGTCCTGCTTTAAGCCCTACTGCTGTTGGATGATCCTGGCCCTGCATACAGTGACTGAAAGTCTGCCTGCCTCCCATATTAATCTACAGTCAAGGAACTGAAAAAGTTAATAGCACCATCCCTACTGAATCTTGTCCTGCTTTAAGCCCTACTGCTGTTGGATGATCCTGGCCCTGCATACAGTAACTGAAAGTCTGCCTGCCTCCCATATTAATCTACAGTCAAGGAACTGAAAGTAGGTCTTGGGCTTCGCTTTCTTGCCTCATTAGCCTCTGTATAGGTCCACCTTCAGAGTCCAATACTCTGCCTGCGCTTGTGTGCCTAGCAGCCAGTACCTCTCCTCTCTTAGTATCTCTCCCCTCTTATCCCCCCAAACCCCCCTCACTTTCACCTTTTCCTGCCCTCATTTTCTTACTTTTTTTCATTCCCTTGTCCTGTTTGTATTTTCCCCGTTCTCCCTCTCATTTACCTACACCAGCCACTAGGTGGCGCTCTACTCACTCTCTTTCTTCTTTGCTTCCTCCTATTCCCCTGATTAGCCCTCCTTAGTCTGCTCTGCTAAATTGGTTTTCCATCCCTCTACCTCTATTTTCTTCCTTACTGTCTGCCTATTCTCCTTGCCTACTGTGCTGATATCTCTCCAGTAACCTGCCCTACTCTCCTCCATTACACCTCACCCATTTCCTCCTAACTCCTTCAGTATTCTTTTCTGTCGTAATCCTCCTTACCTTTCTCCTATCCCCTCTGGTATCTGGTTCCTATCTTACCCCTTCCTTATTGACACTCGCTGCTCCTATATTCTCACCTGCTTTTCTGATTGTCTCCTGGCTACACCTTCAGTTGTTAGTTATCTCTCTTCTTAACACCACGTCACTTATTATCTCCCTACCTTTTCTCTCGACATTATCACTAGTAGGACTTATTCTCGTATTATTCCTGTCTACTACAGCCCTTTACTTATCCTCCCAGTTACCCCTTCCTTTTTTTCCATCTCCCCTACCCTTTTCCTTGGTCCCGCCTACCCTTTCCTATAGCCTGCATTCTTCTCCCCCGTCCCGCCCTTCTTCCTCTGAAGTTACTTATACCCCTTCCTGTACCTGCCTCACCCCTTTCACTTCCTTCCACCTTTCCAGGTCCCTGGCTGCTGTGCGCTCCTGCCTTGGCGAGTTATCTCTGGTAGGTTACGATTACCTTGGGCTTTCTCTGCATGGAATATTTGATGTTGTCAAGGCCGAAATAGCTGAACTTATTACTGCATTTATCAGTGATTACTGTCGCTAGTAGTCCTAACACTATGCTACTGTGAAGTTTTTATTTATTCCGACGAGGCACCATTGGTTCTCAAACGAAGGACCCTGGGTTCGGACTAACAGCTTCCCTATGTCCTCCAGGCAACGGGTCTGGTTAATCCGCTGTATTACCTGATGTTTGCTGCTAAATGTTGTTCAACATAGTCACATTACATTTTGAAGCTTATAAAACTGTTGTAGTAATCTGCTCGTTCACTTTATATCTCTATAGCATATGTGTTTAGCATTATTACATCGCTGTGTTGAGCTTATAATTTTACTGCAAGACCTGCTCATGCATTTTAGTACAAACTGATGTTGCCTAGTTTACTCCTGTTTTTTCTTTATAACGCCAAGCGTTAAAGCATTTGCACTGTGTTAGATGTGTTAGAGATACAGACTAATTCTATTTCTTGCTCTACATTGTATTTTTTTCTGCCTGTACACATATCTAGACAAGTTAGTACCTGGCCCGGCTATCGTTAGAGTTACAGCCCACTGCTACCAAACTGCATCACACACGTGGGGCTTCTTTATCGTTAGCTGGCGTGTTTGCTGGTGCAAATACGCTAAGGCGCATACAAATAACCTACGACCCGGCACTGATGGCTTATTTTCCATAGATGCCTCTGCTGCTAGCCTTATCTAGGGCTTGTTACCAACCATTTTCCCATTTTTGCATACTAGGCTCGCTATAAGCCTAGCTGTACTTTAAACGCCAATACTCCTTGCGAGTCAGCACTGCAGTAGATAAGGGATGTACTCTTCGGTTCATCTCTGATAGAACCTCTGCAAGTTTGAAACAGTAACTTCGGATTCTCTGCTCTGGCGTACCTCTTACACAGTACCCTAGTAGCTGTATCACCTACACTATTGTTAGTGAGTCCAACTACATATTTTTAATTAGCTTTACAAATAGTCTAACCTCCCTGTATCCCCGTAATGAATTGAATACAATATACTACTATCTTGTGTGTTACCAACTGGTCACATGACTGCTGCTACTTAAAATATCTAGTGTTTAGAGTCTATCAAGTAGATCTAGGTATACATTTTGCTTGATTTATTTCTAGCTCACTATTGTTAGTTTTTATGTATTTCCCGCTCTTAATGTTATCAGGGTTAGATTTAGACAAGCTGTTTCAACAGGGTTAGATTGCTAGATAATTTTACTGTTAGACTGCTTGATAATTTTGCTGTTGTACCTCTGTTATTCCTTACTAATTGGCTTTGTTTTGTACCTATTCAATTTAACACCTATGCTAAGACTGTTATTCTTCTTTCCCCCTAGAAGTTAATAGCACCATCCCTACTGAATCTTGTCCTGCTTTAAGCCCTACTGCTGTTGGATGATCCTGGCCCTGCATACAGTGACTGAAAGTCTGCCTGCCTCCCATATTAATCTACAGTCAAGGAACTGAAAGTAGGTCTTGGGCTTCGCTTTCTTGCCTCATTAGCCTCTGTATAGGTCCACCTTCAGAGTCCAATACTCTGCCTGCGCTTGTGTGCCTAGCAGCCAGTACCTCTCCTCTCTTAGTACCTCTCCTCTCTTATCCCCCCAAACCCCCCTCACTTTCACCTTTTCCTGCCCTCATTTTCTTTCTTTTTTTCATTCCCTTGTCCTGTTTGTATTTTCCCCGTTCTCCCTCTCATTTACCTACACCAGCCACTAGGTGGCGCTCTACTCACTCTCTTTCTTCTTTGCTTCCTCCTATTCCCCTGATTAGCCCTCCTTAGTCTGCTCTGCTAAATTGGTTTTCCACCCCTCTACCTCTATTTTCTTCCTTACTGTCTGCCTATTCTCCTTGCCTACTGTGCTGATATCTCTCCAGTAACCTGCCCTACTCTCCTCCATTACACCTCACCCATTTCCTCCTAACTCCTTCAGTATTCTTTTCTGTCGTAATCCTCCTTACCTTTCTCCTATCCCCTCTGGTATCTGGTTCCTATCTTACCCCTTCCTTATTGACACTCGCTGCTCCTATATTCTCACCTGCTTTTCTGATTGTCTCCTGGCTACACCTTCAGTTGTTTCTACCTGCTCCGTTCGCCCTCTGGCTCACTCCGCCCTCCCTCCCTACCCCAATTCCCACCCACCCCAGGGGTCATACACTTATAGCTCTATAGCCACACCCCTAGCCCTCCTATCCTATTACTCTCCTTCCCGCCAAATTGTTCCCCAGCCTTAGTACATCCCTTCCTTCTCTATCTCTGCCCTAAGACCATACATCTTCTATTACCTTTCACTATTACCTAGACTTCTCTCCTTACACTTTCTTTCCTCTCCAGCCTTTCTTTCTCTTTTCCCATTAAAACCCTTTCTTATCTACCAACTGCTTTAAACAACGGACTATCCCCTCTATTGCTTACTACATTCTATTCTCTCCCCTTTACACTTTCCCCTCTACTTCCTCACCTCTCTAATTACTAAATGATGCCTCCCTACATACTAACTATGCCTTTACTCTCTATCGTAATCATAACCACCCTTCTTTCAACATACCTTCTCACCTTTCTTGAAATTTCACTGGATAATTCTCTTATCTCCACACATAAACACACCTCTACTAGACTCACATTCACAACCTACCCTAATGTTAATTCCACCCCTAGTTATCATCTATCTAAATTCCATAGGCAACATCACCTTACCTACCCCCTACTATCTTGCAAAAAAACAAAATCACTAACAATTCTAAATAAGAACTACTTAACAAAACTTATTAATCCTACCCTACTAGATGGAGACATCCACCCCAACCCTGGCCCTACCTCACCACCTCCCCAAAACTGCTTACCTAACCCCAACAATAACTTCCTTATAGGACACCTTAACATCCAAAGCATAAATAACAAAATACCTTTCATCCATGCCCTCTTAGATATCCACTCATTTGACATCCTTTGCCTCTCTGAAACCTGGCTTACCCCAGGCACAAAAGACTCAGAGATTGTACCCCAAGGTTATAACATAATAAGACATGACCACTTAAAACGTAAGGGTGGAGGAGTAGCAATACTCTTCAAAAATCAACTTAACATATCTATTCAACCAGAATGCCCAAACCTAAATAGCAAAACAGAAACCATCATTATTAAACTCCAACTTAACCCCAAAAAATCTATTTACATTATTTGTTTGTATCTTCCCCCAGGTAATAACATTCCAATACTAGAAGACTTTTTAAGCTGGGTTTCTACCAACTACCCCCAAGAAACCATAATTCTTGGTGACGTTAACATAGACTGGAACACTATAAATACAGTCAATCCCACCTCCCATATTAACCTACATGGGTTTTCACAAAGTATTACCTCAACTACAAGAGTCAATAAGCCCAGTAAGAAAGAGAGTATATTAGACTGGATACTAACTAATAAAGTTAAGACACATTATAAGGTAGGTATTATGCCTGATGACATCAGCGACCACTGCCTAACCTACATTACTAGACAAAAATCAGAATTTGTTAACCTCCCAAATACAAGGCTAATTGATCAGTCAAGCACTTTAACATAGACCTTTTTAAAGCCGAACTGAGAGCATGTAATTGGAATTGCTTAAAATCACTCCCCCTGGAGGAAGCAGTATTATTCTTTAATTCTACATTCCTATCTATACTTGATTCTCACGCACCAGAACGCTCTATTAGAGTAAAGACCAAATCTGCCCCATGGCTGACCACCAACACAAAAAAACTCATGCTTGCTAGAAACAAAGCATGGACAACTTGGAGATGTAATAAACTAAACCCTGACTTAGTTAATTTCCGCCAGCTTGTAATTTAGCAAAAATCAATAATCTCTGACAAGAAAAACTTCTACTGTAACCTCCAGGAAACTCATATTAACAACCCTAAACAGTTCTGGTCATCAGTAAATAGACTTCTTTCCCCAGGAACTGCTAAAACTCCTTCCCCACTAAATGCTGACCCAGAAACCCTCTCCAGACTGCCAATGCTTTCAACTCTTTTTTCTCTGAAACTATTCAAACCCTAGCCAAACAAATGAACACTAACAACTCTCATATACCACCTAACATAACTACCTCTTCCTTCAATTTCTCTCTAAAACCTATATCTACCTCATTCATCTTCAAACTCATTCACAAACTGAAACCCTGTACCCTTCTGCTGACAAGCTCCTTCTCTTTTCCTTCAGAAAGCTGCTAAAGAAATTGCTTATCCTATATCCTTACTCATCAACAGAACTATCCAAGAAGGAACCATCCCTGATATATGGAAAGTCTCCTATATTATACCACTTCATAAAGGTGGAAACTCCCTTGACCTTTCCAACTTTAGACCAATTGCCCTTCTTTCACCCCTTGCAAAAATAATGGAAAAATGTATTCACCAGCAACTGGTACACCACCTCTCTCTCCACAACATAATAGCAAACTGCCAGCATGGTTTCAGACCCCATCATAGTACCACCACTGCCCTTCTCTCCTTTGTAGATACTATCAACAAAAATCGAAACAACCATTCTCTCTCCTCCGCTCTTTTCATTGATCTCTCAAAAGCTTTCGACATGGTTAACCACTCTCTCTTAATCAATATTCTTGAATCTCTTCCTTGTGATAAACTAGCCACTAATTGGTTTAAATCTTACCTTAACAACAGACAACAAGCAGTAATTTGGGAAAACCATATCTCATCTCTCTTGCCCATTTCCATCGGAGTTCCCCAGGGCTCCATTCTAGGTCCACTTCTGTTCTCCCTCTTTATAAACGATCTTCAGACTGCTATACCACAAGCTACCTGCATACAATATGCAGATGATTCTACCCTTATCTGCTCCGCACCTTCTTCTACTGAACTGACCTCCTTGGCCTTAAAATACCTTTAACAAAGTAGAAACTTGGTTTTCTAAACGGTTTCTCCTACTAAATGCAAAAAAAACTAAACTCCTCCTCTTCTCCCCCACCACTCGGTCCCCCCCTTTAAACTTTACCATTTCTTCGAATAATGGCACTATCATCTCACCTGATCCTACTACTAAACTTCTAGGAATAACCATTGACAATCTTCTTTCCTTCGATCAGCACATTAACAACATCATCAAGGTTGTTAACAGAAAAATTGGATCCCTATATCGTATTAAACCTTTTCTAACCCCAGCAACAAGAACCAAATGTGCACAAACCCATCTCCTATCTACTCTCCTATATGCTTCCCCCATTTATACCAACCTCAAGAAAAACAGTCTTAACAAACTTGAAACTTGCTATAATAACATAGCACGTTTCGCCACTAGTAACCCCTTTAGGACCCACCACTGTATAAATTTAAAACAACTTGGCTGGCTCGAATTTCAAAACTACCTAAAATTCCTCAACTCACTATAGCCCACAACATATTACACCTACCTGACAACACCCCTATACTCTCTCAACTTCTAATCCCAGATAATAATCTGAACTCGCTTCTCCTCTAGTAAACTCATGACTAAATCAATAAAGGCAAACAACACAGCAGGTTGTTCTCTTTTCACTAACACTATAGGTAAAAGCTGGAATCTCTTACCTTGTGACATAACTTTGACTACATCCCTACCTCAATTCAAACAGAAAATTAAACTGTACTAC
This sequence comes from Protopterus annectens, assembly GCF_019279795.1. Classification (NCBI taxonomy): domain Eukaryota; kingdom Metazoa; phylum Chordata; order Ceratodontiformes; family Protopteridae; genus Protopterus; species Protopterus annectens. The sequence goes on from NC_056747.1 coordinate 1,362,496,804, forward strand.
CTAAATCATTGGCTTTGTTCCTGCAGTACACCAGGCTAACCTTTTTCTTTCTTATACTATATCTCTCCTTCACTCTTCCCATTACTACCTGTCTTATTTCTTCTCCTTTTACTGTACTAATCGAACTAGGTACATTTTATGTAAAATCGCTAATATGGTATTAACTGCTCATCGAAATGTGCTTCTCCTTGAAACTATCTTGCATTCTGTGTGTTGTTATGATTTTCTAATTTTTTACTTCTAAACACTTGTGATTTTTTTGTAATGTACTTAGTATTTAGTGGAGCTTTTCTCCTCGGGCCTCTGCTGAAAATGGACATGTATCCAGCCAGACTAGCCCGGTCAACAAATGTAAAATAAAATAAAATAAATTCTAGGTTCCCTGATACATCCTCACTTTTGCATATCAAATTCCAGTCCTCACCTATAAGTAATATTCCCTGCAGAAAGCTAATTCTTTCTCCCAAAATTTTCTTAAGCTCCATAATAGCAGTTCTAGGTGGAATATAAATATAAGACAGTGTAATCCTCCTCCCCTGGCAGTAGCTCCTTACTACCACAAATCTACCTTCATTATCTTTTTTCCCTCTTCTATCACTATTGGAGCTCCTCTAGCAATTAGTGTAAATACTCCTCTCTTCCTTCATCTCATATACTCTGATGAATACCCAACCTGAAATCTTTTCTTTATCAAGTTCACATGCTAACTTCTTTCCAAATGTGTCTCCCGCAGCATTGCTATTTGCACTTTGCATTTCTTAATAGAATTTAATACTATTTCCATTTTGTCCATACCAGCGAGGCCATTCATGTTTCAAAATATGGATGGTGTAGCCATTACAATAAGAAGTTATCATTCCCACCTTTTATATATGTCTATTTCCAGCTTTTGTGTCACATGTACCCACTAATGTTTGGCAGGTTGATCTTTTATATAGTTGTTTCTTGTCATTTCTATTTGAACTTATGTCACATCTTACAAAGCATTCTAAAGATGAAAGCCCTCAGAAAAGACCCCCCATAACAACTCCAGAATCTATTAACTTAAAAAAACACACAATGCTATGTACATCTTCAAATGATGACGTTAACCACTGACTGGAACAACTGTCCCAAATTAACAGCTGTACACACACAAGCATTACCTAACTTAAAATTAAAGTTATCTATGCTAAAGCACATGTTACAGCCTGTTTCCCCACTTCACTTACACTGGTTGCTGTCTGTTATTGTCTTAGCTTTATTCCCCTCCCAGAAGCATGCTTTTTGAAAACATTAACTTTTATCCTTAAAAGGAGACTTGGATTTTCTTACCTGCCCCTGTAGTCAGCTTGTCTCCATGGAAACATAAGAACTCAACTCAAGCTGAACATTTATTTACTAAAAGAAAACTTTTCATTACATTCAGTGTTCTCTTATTTACTTGCTTACACAAAAATGTTTAAGCCAAGGGCCTTAATACAGACATTCACTATGCAAAAGTAAGAGAAAACTTAGATGCAACACATACTTCAATAAATCAGTGTGTCAATCAATCACAGCCCTTAAGGCCAAACACCTTGCCTGATACACTAGTAATAGGTGACTCTATAGTCAGACACACTGATGTCCCGCTGACCAGGCTGAACAAGGAGAAGGTGACTGTGAGCTGTCTATCAGGAGCAAGGATCCGCCACATAACACACGCACTCAAGTCACTCCAAAGCAAGTACAAATACGACTCCGTCATTGTCCATGCTGGTGAGAATGACCTGAGACATACCTCCCTGGACTACATGAAAAGAGACATAGAGGAGCTCTCCGATTATGTAGCCCAGGCTGGTATGACCCTGACCCTGAGCAGCATCCTGCCCTCACCAAGAATGATACCACAATACAAATACAAGATGATCAGCTTTAACAATTGGCTCAAGTACTGGTGTCATTCTAAGGGGATCCAATGTCTGTCTGCCTGGGATGACATGTTGGACAGGCCATGCTGCTTCACAAGGGATGGCTTACACCTGTCACCACTGGGCTTCCGGATATTGGCTAAGGCCCTTGCCACCCCCATAGTGCCTTTTTTAGGCAAGACTCAAAAGACAAACCCACCTCCTTAGAAAACAAAAATGGAAAAAAACTAAGGGTAATGCTGCTCAACGCCAGAAGTCTAAATCTCAAGATGCAGGCAATTATGCACTCCTCAGCATGGAGAACACTGACGTCTGTGCAGTAACTGAAACCTGGTTCAAGGCTCTGGAGAGCACCCCAGTGCTACCAGGCTATACCTCGTATCATGCTTTTCGGCCCCAAAACCCGGGCCGAACCACAAGGAGGGGAGTGTCCATATTCATCAAGGACACCCACACCTCCAGGTTAGTAGCAACACATGAAGCATCAGAGACCATACAGGTGCAACTAACCATAGGCAAAACTGCTATACAACTGGTAGCATGTTACAGACCACCCTCCCAGTCTCAAGAACCCCACTCAGCCTTCCTGAAGACATTGGAGGATATGAATGTATCACAAAATACCATCATACTGGGAGACTTCAACTACCCAAACATAGATTGGGTACATTATTCTAGCCCTAATACCCTAGCCCAAAGGTTCCTGGAATTCATAAATTCAAATGCACTGGAACAACTAGTCACCTCTCCCACTAGGGGAGATAATATACTAGACCTGATAATCACAAACATGGGGACAAAATGCTCCACACCAGAAGTATACCCCTCACTAGTGAGATCTGACCACAAACTAATCACCCTGGATATACATATCCCACCTCCACCCCGAGCACAAAAGACCACAGTGAAAAACTTCTCAAAAGCAGACTTCACTCTTCTTAAGACTGAGATGGTATCCTTTAAGCCCACTGTGTCAGTGGATACCACACCCCACAATGCCGAATCCTTCACAAATGCTTTCTATGGACATTTCCAAGAATGCATGGATCATGCAATCCCAAACAAATCCAAGTCCCTCTCCACCAAAGGTAAGCATCCTGTCTGGTGGACCTCAGCCATAAACAAATTGTATAACAAAAGAAGGAAGCTACTGCATGTCAGAGCAAAATCCCATGAAGGGAAGACATCTCTGATCAACATTAGCAGAAAACTACATTCTCTCATAAAAACATCCAAGGCCAACTTTGAGAGAAAAATCTCTAAGGACACTAAAGATAACCACAAAGCCTTCTTCAGCTATGTTAGAAACCTGGGTGGAAACCCTCAGATATGCTCAGAGTTGGTTCACAACAACATAAAATACACTGAACCCACAGATATTGCCAACATTCTGGCTGACAGGTTCAGTGCATATTTCTCCCCTCCTTCACCCCCAAAAGAAGAAATACTTATCCCAGCTGAATGTAATCTCCCTGTCATCTCAGATGTCCAAGTGAGAACCGCCCTAAACAAAGCAAAAAACACATCAATGGGACCTGACGGTATCCCGGGTTGCGTGTTATGTGAACTCCAAGAGGAGCTAAACCCACACATAAAAATGCTATTTAACCTTAGCCTTACTTCGGGATATGTACCTGAACACTGGCGTACAGCAACAGTGGTCCCACTCCACAAGGGGGGTGCCTCTACAGACCCTGGAAACTACCGCCCCATTAGCTTAACCAGCCTGGTCTGCAAAGCTATGGAAAGAATCATTATGGAACTCATAAACAGAGACATAGGGGACCTACAGACACTTGACCCCACCCAGTTCGGCTTTGTAAAGGGCAGATCCTGCCTTTTAAACCTGGTTGACTTTTTCTAAACAGTCACTACAGCCATTGATGAGGGCAAAGCAGTCCATACAGCATACCTGGACTTGGCTAAGGCCTTCGACACAATACCCCACTCAGGCATCATAGATAAGCTCAACAGCTTAAAAGTAAACCCTTATGTCACTAGATGGGTTGCAAACTGGCTAAAGGACAGAACCCATAAAGTTAAAATCGCTGGAGCAATGTCAGACTCAAAGCCAGTCACAAGTGGTGTCCCACAGGGATCTGTCCTGGGACCCCTCTTGTTCGGCATTTATTTCTCAGATGTTAAAGCAAACATGGGAGGGCTGTGGCTGACAAAGTTCGCAGATGACTGCAAACTAGGCGCCATAGTCGATACACCAGCAGACACACACATCCTACAAAAAGGCCTCACAGAAACAGACAACTGGTGCCGGAGTCACGGCCTTAAACTAAATGCCAAAAAAGTATAGTCATCCCCTTTGGGAAAAACAAAGTACCCCCAAATTATCACATAGACAGCAACCCACTGAGTACAGAAAAAGTAATCCGAGACCTAGGGACCCAAGTCGACAGCGACCTCTCATTTGACACCCACGTTGCCAAAGTGGTTAGAAAAACATTCTACCTTGCACACCTCATCATGAAGGGATTCACATCCAGATCCAAGGATGTCATTGTACCCCTACATTCCTCCCTCATCAGACCCATGATTGAGTACAATGCCCCATTTGGTATGTACCTCACCCGGAATTTGCAGCAGCTGGAGAGACCACAAAAGTACCTCACCAAGAGGATCAAGGGTCTCCAACATATGTCTTATTCTGCCAGACTAAAGAAACTTCAGCTCTATTCAGTAGCATACCGCCTGCTCAGAGGTGATCTCTGCCTGACGTACAAGGCCATGTCCAATCAGGATCTGATGGACATGCTCCACCTCAAAAAATCCAAGTCCATCAGGACCACGAGAGCTAAAGACTTAAACCTCGGCACAAGTATGAATAGGACATGCTGGAGGGATAGATTCATAACCCAGAGGCTTCCCATGCTTTGGAACAAGATCCCAGTTCGTATTAGGCAGAGCCCCTCACTGACTCTTTTCAAGAGAAATCTTGATGAGTGGATGGGAGATCATAAGTTTACCCCAGGGGTCACATCTGTGTCACTGCTAGACAGGGGCACAGTAAACTAGTTCTATTATATAAGGGGACCTTCATTGGGTCACTACTAGACAGAGGCACAGTATTCTAAATTTATTCTATACATTTTTGTACCATTTCATGGGGTGGCAAAAGCCACATCACTATGGCTAGGCTTACAAATGCCCCAGGGCAGATAGCCTAGTACTATACTATGAAACTATGAAACTCTACATATAGCATAATATGTGCATTTTACACCCCCCCCCCCACCCATAACAACTCAAGACTGCAGCACATTAACTTAAACATGCTTTTGTCCAGCCTTTCTTCCCTTTTTACACTGAAATGCCTTCATTTCTTCAAACTAAAAAAGAATAAAAAAGGTACTTGGTTACAAGAGTATCTATCACATACAATAACTGAAAACGCTTTACAATATAACATGCAATTTACATTATGAAATGTTTTATACAAATACTGTTAAGACAAAAATTGTTTTACTTGCAGTTACTTTTTTCCATTTCCTTTCAGTGTCCTTTCAACATTAATAACATTAAGTAGGGTATATGATTTTTAGTCCACCACAACAAAAGTCCCACTTTCCACTTTTTCTTGTAAAGCCATATTTCACAAATGTGATTGATGCTTTATAACCTCATATGAATTCACTAATTTCAGTATTGCTGGTCCTCTTCCTGTTCAAATCCCATCTCCAGACTCTGGCTCCAGTCCTGGGTACTCCCGATTCGTCTAGTCAACTCCTATGCTTTTTTTCTGAGTCTCAGGTATTTTCCTTTGGAACACTGGAAAAAGTTTCACTGTCAGAGTCTCAATGAGCTTTATTATCAGAAGAATGAGAAGCAGAGTTCCCTTCTGTTTGATAGCTCACGTTGTGTGGGACAAATTTCATCCTTAGCTTGTCCTGCATCAAAAATGACTTTGATCCTCCAGGAAAAAAATACTCTGGAAACAGCTGGATACAGCAGCTTGAATCTTAATCCTGCCTCTTGATGTTTCGTGATTGCCGGAATAAATGTGCCTGGTGTACAAATTTAGTTTTCCACATATACTCTACGATCTCAAATTTTTAATACTTTGTTCTTCTGCCACTTTCTTGTCAGAATCAACTCTTTCTGCTGGTGTGATTACATCTCTACTAATACAGGTCTTGGCTGCTTTCTCATGGCCAGGTTTGGAGCATACACATGTTGTGCCCTTTCAACTTACAAATCCTGCTGTGGAATACCAGTCCAGTTGCTTATTTGTGCTTTCATAACATTAACACAGTCTGTTTCTTCCAGTTTCTCTTGTACAGCAGAAAATCTCAGGTTTTCCCTGTGTGCTCTGTTCTCTAACCATACCATTTTTGAAACAACTCTTCTTGAGCAGTCTCATACTCAGCCAGCCTTTTCTTCATTTGACCTCTAATTTTGTAGTGTTATCAATTCATCTGAATAACTGCTTAAAGTTTCTTCCACTTTCGCCAGCCTTTTGTTATTTGAGGTTATATTCTTCTTCAGTATTTCATTTATTTTAATACGCTCTAAGCACATTCGATTTATTTCTTTCCTCTAGATTACTGGAAGCATTGTCTTGTACCACAGCTGGAGCTTTATTTGCTTTTTGCTAAACAGTAATCTACAGGAAAGAAAGAAATCAAATGTGCTTCAAGCTGATTACAATTTCCTGAATTCCCAGTCATTGTTTTCTATTCACCTTTTCTAGTTGATTTTCTTTCAGGGTCTGTAAGTTTCTTCTTTGCTGGCATCCAATTCAGTAACTGAATTTACTGAAACTGGCAGGGTTATTGGACCTTATCTCTCAGTTTCTTTTTTCACAGTGGGAGAGCTGCAATTAAGCTGTTGATCAGTTTGCAGCCACCTGGGAAAAACAGAATAGTCTCTTGAGCCGGGTCTATATTACGATGTCAAAAGACGAGTTTGCCAAACACATCTTAATTGACACATAAATATCGACCTTTTCCAATTCTGAACGGCCGCTTCAGTGAATTGTTTCTCAGGGGAAAAATCACTCAGCTGTACACAAACAAACCAAACTATCAAACCCTCCATAGTGAGGGGCTTCACCCCACACCCCACCTAACTAAATATACCAACTCCGAGATTGCACTACAGTGGTGAAAAGGTCAAAACCCCAATGACAACCAAGTGATTCTTTTTCCTCTGGGAAAAAAATTGCTTAAGCAGCCATTCAGCATTTGAAAAGGTCAATATTTATGTGTCGATTAAGACGTATTCAGCAAACTTGTCTTTCGACATTGTAATATAGACCCCCTTGAGCCAGCTTTTTATTTTTAGTTGAGGTTTACTTACAAGAAAAACACAAAATGGGGAGTAACACAAAAGCCATTAAAACACTACTAAGTTCTTTTCCAAAGTTCACTTCAATGATCAACAGAATTTCAGTAGTCTTTGAATACATATATTTTTTTGCTCAATAAGCAAGCAGTACTTATATATATTAGTGTTTCTTTTATCATCACCTTTTATCATACAGAGGGGGCAATTTTAGTAGTTTTTCTTACAGAGAAACAGCTGCTCCCATTCCTTTTCTAGTTTTAGGCACCCATTCCAGTATGCCTTTCACTTTCATATATAACACCCTGGAGAATACTTTTCAAAACTCTCTTTAGACACAACAGTCTGGAACCTAGTCACCCTAAGAGGAGATAGCTTTGATATACCTTAAGAGATGCCTGATACACATTGGTTGCCTTGAAGAGCCCATCTTAGTTTGTCTTCCTGCTCTGTATTTCCCATGAACTCTACAGTTCCCTCCATAAGTTCTAGTAAAGGCAAACTTAACAAGGGATACAGCACCACCACTTTCTGCATGTTTTCCAGGCTTGGTAGTCACTACACGGAAACAACCCCCCCCCCCCCACACACACACACACACACACGCACACACACACACACACACACACAGTAAAAGGCAAGATAGTTCAATGGTTGATGAAAGCCACCACCTCAGGAATTCACCTATCTGTCAAATGCCACTAGAAGTGCTGGCAATGAGGAAAGAAGCAAAGACAGTAGGAGGGGTACAGAAAGGCAGGATAAATGAGCCAACTCTCATAAAAGAAGACAATGATGTGGTCTGTGCCCTTATGGCCACCTCAGGGAGTACTATGGCACAGTCTAGTAAAGAGGAAGGGTGACTATGCAGCACTTGACAAGGTGCTGAGCTCTACAGATGGGACAGGCAAGCAAACTACAGCCTAACTAAAAGTAGTAAGGGGATAACAAAGCCCAGCCATGTCCACAGAAAGACTTTATAATTTGCAAATTAGCAGAAGTACAGGGCAGAAATGACAAAGATTAAAGAAAGTTTAAATAATTAAACAACTTACAAAATAATAACCAAGTAGCAACCGTGTACTTAACTGAGGCTATCCTCCTAAAAAAATCAGTTTTCAAAATATTATGGAACAGCTGAAAGGCCAAAAAAAGTCGAAATTTCTTTTAACTACTATAATATTACAACACTTGGAGCCTGCATGTCCTCCCTGTGGTCACGTGGGTTTCCTCCAGATGCTCCGGTTTCCTCCCACATCCCAAAGACATGCTGTAGATGGATTGGATACTCTAAATTGGCCCTAGGCATGAGTGCGTGCATGTGTGTCCCTTCCATGGAAGGTGGGGCACCAGGCTGGCAACTCAACACCATAAAACTCCACTGCCAATCATGAGCAGACAGGTGATCAGATGTGGCGACCCCTAACCGGGAAAAGCTAGAAGAAGAAGAATACAACACTTGCCAGACATTTCTCCTCACTGTTAACTGTCTACTAGGTGATATGCCACAGCTGAGGACTTTCTACAAATACTAAGTAACATAGTGTTATTCAACATCCTACAAATGTAAAGTAACATAACAGATTACATGACAACACCAGGAAATGCTTCACTGGTGTTTCACACACGACAACTCAGGCAAGCCATCACATCTGGGTCACTGCTTTTCAGAGATATATATACTATTTCTAATATTCATTTCATTTTAAACTTCTAAAAACAAAGGATGGGATTCAGAAAGATATCTGGGAGGAGAGGCTGGACTCTGCCCTTCTGAGCTGGGAATTTCTGGTTAAAGGCTTATAGTGCATGCATATCTGAACTGTTTCTTACTGAAGTTGGTGTGCCTTGTTTGCTGTGGCATAGACTGGATTCGGGCCTGCTGGATCTAGCTTTGTTTGTGTAACTTGAGCACTAATCCAGACATTCTCTAAAGTATTCAATGGTATTTATTACTGCTTGGTTGTAACTTGATTAAAGTGTAGCTATCATTCAAGTCTTTTGGATTAAGCACTTGGGCTTCAGACCAGTTGTTTTACATTAGGAAGGTTTGTGGCAAGCACTGTGGTGGCAGGACAGGTAGCTTTCATCCTTCTAAGTTGGGAACTGCTGATTGAGAGCCCAGTGTCCAAGTGTATTAGTTCTGGTTTAGGCACTTGGGCTTCAGGCCAGTTATTTTACATTAAGAAGGTTCGTAGTCTGCACTCTTGTGGGAGAAGAGGCTGGACTCTGCCCTTCTGAGCTGGGAATTTCTGGTTAAAGGTTTATAGTGCCTGAATATTTGAACTGTATCTTACTGAAATTGGTTCACCTTGTTTGCTCTAGCATAGACTAGATCCAGGCCTGCTGAATCTAGCTTTGTTTATATGCTTGTTGTTTGTTTGCTTGTTATTTCCTGGAAGCTAATTCCACCTAATACGCAACTTCTCAGCTTCTGTGGATCACTAGTGATATCTGCATTGCTTACTGTACTTATTTCCTTGTTTCACTTGAAAGAAAGTTACTGTTTGTCGTTTTTGCATTTAGTTACTTGTAACACATTGCACTCAAGTTACCTGGCACTTGCTCACTAAAGCAATTATATAAGTCAGCACTAAAAATTAAAAGCACTACACCCTCACTCCCCACTGGCCCTTGTTTTCAATTAAGGAATTCCCAATATTACTCTAGCATGTCCAAAGGTCAGTTGTCAATCTTCTCTCCGGTCCAGCTGGTGAATCTGGGAATCTTGAGGCAATGTTATAACTGCCTCATGTACACAGACAACCCTCTCCTCCTCCCACATAACACAAATACTTGAGAGATGCAGCTATTTAGCCAAACTGGAGGCTGAGCTCTCTCAACTCAGGACTGGCAAGAACAGACAGGAGGAGAAGGCAACTACACACACCACAAAACCAGCCTCACATAATGCTACCACTCCACTGAATCAAACACATAAACACACAAAGACATACTCAGAGGCTCTGAGTAAAATTTACCTAAACAGCAGAGGCCTCCAAAGCAGACACCCAAACAACTGCTACCTCAAGACACCCCACAAGCAACACATAAACCACAAAAGCAGTGTGCAAAGCAGTCACAGCCCTTAAGGCCAAATACAACACCAAACATACTTGTCATAGGTGACTCCATAGTCAGACACACTGACGTCCCACTCACCAGGCTGAACAAGGAGAGGGTCACAGTAAGCTGCCTATCGGGCGCTAGAATCCGCCACATAACACAAGCACTCGGGTCACTCCACGGCAAGTACAAATATAACACAGTCATTGTCCATGCTGGTGTGAGCGACCTGAGACGCACCTCCCTGGACTACATGAAAAGAGACATAGAGGAGCTCTCTGATTATGTAGCCCAGGCAGGTATGACCCTAACCCTGAGCAGTATCCTTCCTTCACCAAGAATGATGCCACAATATAGAGACAAGATGATCAGCTTTAACAATTGGCTTAATGTCTGGTGTCATTCAAAGGGGATCCAGTGTCTGTCTGCCTGGGATGACATGCTTGACAAGCCACGCTGCTTCAAGGGACGGCTTGCACCTGTCACCCTGGGATTCCGGATATTGGCTAAGGCTCTTGCCACCCCCATAGTGCCTTTTTAGGCAAGGCTCAAATTCTAAACCTACCACCCTAGAAAACAAAAATGGGAAGAAACTGAGGGTAATGCTGCTCAATGCCAGAAGTCTAAATCTCAAAATGCACGCACTCGAGGCCCTTCTCAGTATGGAGAACATCGATGTCTGTGCTGTAACTGAAACCTGGTTCAAGGCTCCTGAGAGCACCCCGGCACTATTAGGTTTTACCTCATATCATGCGTTCGGCCCCAAAAGCCAGACCACACCACAAAAGGAGGTGTATCCATATTCATAAAGGATACCCACACCTCCAGGTTGGTGGCAACGCACTAAGCTTCGAAACCATCCAGGTGCAACTAACCATAGGCAAAACTGCTCTACAAATTGTAGCATGCTACAGGCCACCCTCTCAAACTCAGGAACCCCACACAGCCTTCCTGAAGACACTGGAGGGTATAAATGTATCTCCAAACACCATCATATTGGGTGACTTCAACTACCCGAATATAGACTGGGAACATTACTCAAGCCCTAACTTTCTAGCCCAACGGTTCCTGGAGTTCATAAATTCAAATGCCATGGAACAGCTAGTCACTGTTCCCACGAGAGGAGAAAATATACTAGATCTCATTGTCACAAACATGGGGACAAAATGCTCCACACCGACAGTATATCCCTAATTGGTGAGATCTGCTCATAAACTAATCTCACTGGAAATCCACATCCCGCCCCCACCCCAAACAAAAGACCATAGTGAAGAACTTCTCTAAAGCAAACTTCACACTACTCAAGACTGGTGTGGTATCCTTCAAGGCCCCTGAGCCAGTGGAAACCACAACCCAAGCTGGAAGCCCTTACAAATGCCTTCTATGAACACCTCCAGGACTGCATGGATCAGGCAATCCCAAATAAAACCAAGACTCTTTCCACAAAGAGCAAACGTCCAGTCTGGTGGACCCCAGCCATTAACAAACTTTACAATAAGAGGAGAAAGCTATTACATGATAGAACAAAATCCATAAAAGGGAAGTCACCCCTGATCATTATTAGTAAAAAATACGAGCACTCATAAAATCAACTAAGGCCAATTTTGAGAGAAAAATTGCCATGGATTCAAAGGACAATCATAAGGCCTTTTTCAGCTATGTTAGGAACCTGGGTGGAAACTCCCAGATATGCTCAGAATTAGTCCAAAATGATACAAAAATCACTGAACCCACAGACATTGCCAACATACTGGCAGACAGGTTCAGTGCAAACTTCACCCCTCTCCCCTAAAGGAGAGATAACTATCCCAGCCGAGTGTAGCCTCCCGGACATCTCAAATGCGCAGGTGAAAGCTGCTCTCTAAAGCTAAAAACACAGCATCAATGGGACCGGATGGTGTCCCCGGCTGTGTGCTACACGAGCTAAATGAGGAATTAAACCCGCACATAAGGCAGCTGTTTAATCTCAGCCTTACCACAGGATACATGCCCAAGGAGTGGCGACGGCAACTGTTGTCCCACTCCACAAAGGCGGTGCCTCACGGACCCTGGTAATTACCGCCCCATAAGCTTAACAAGTCTAGTCTGCAAAGCTATGGAGAGGATCATAATGGAGCTCATAAACAAAGATATAGGGGACTTGCAGACATTGGACCCGACCCAGTTTGGCTTTGTCAAGGGAAGATCATGCCTATTGAACTTGGTCGACTTCTTCGAAACAGTCACCAAGGCCATTGATGAGGGAAAGGCAGTCCATACAGCCTACCTTGACCTTGCAAAGGCTTTCGACACAATACCCCACTCGGGTATTGTAGAAAAACTTACCAGCTTAAATGTAAACCCATATGTCACAAGATGGGTTGCAAACTGGCTTAAGGACAGAACCCACAGGGTTAGAGTTGCTGGCGCTGTGTCAGACTCCAAGCCGGTCTCAAGTGGTGTCCCACAGGGCTCGGTCCTTGGCCCCCTATTGTTTGGCATCTACTTCTCAGAAGTACAGGCCAACATAGGAGGACTTTGGCTGACAAAGTTTCCAGACGACTGCAAACTGGGCGCCATAGTGGAAAGTGCATCAGACACGGATATCCTTCAGAAGGGACTCACGGAAACAGATAGCTGGTGCCAGAGTCATGGCCTGAAGTTAAACGCCAAAAAATGTATAGTCATACCCTTCGGGAAAAACAAGGTAACCCCAAGCTACCATATAGGTGGCAATCCACTAAGCACAGAAGAGGTTATCAGGGACCTGGGGACCCAGGTTGACAGTGGCCTTTCTTTTGACACTCACATTGCTAAAGTGGTTAGAAAGACCTTCTACATTGCCCACCTGATCATGAAGGGATTCACATCCAGATCTAGTGAGGTTATTGTTCCCCTGTACTCTTCACTTATCAGACCAATGATCGAGAACAATGCCCCATTCGGGATGTATCTCACCCGACATCTGCAGCAATTGGAGAGACCCCAAAAGTTCCTCACCAAAAGGATAAAGGGACTCCAAAATCTGTCATATGCTGCCAGATTGAAGAAACTCCAGCTCTATTCAGTCGCATACCGTCTGCTCAGAGGTGATATGTGCCTGACATACAAGGCCATGTCCAACCCGGAATTAATGGACATGCTCCACCTCAAAAAATCCAAATCCGCCAAAACCACTAGAGCAAGCGACTTAAACCTTAGCACGGATATAAATAGGACGTGCTGGAGGGATAGATTTATCACTCAGAGACTCCCTATGCTGTGGAATAAAATCCCGGTCCATGTGAGGCAGAGCACCTTGCTGACTCTGTTCAAGAGAAATCTAGACCTGTGGATGGGAGATCGTAGGTTTACCCCGGGAATCATCTCTGTGTCACTGCTGGACAGAGGCACAACAAACTAATGGGCACAGTATTTTTTCATATAAGGGGTGGCGTAAGCCACAAAAATTTGGGCTAGGCTTATAAATACCTTAGGGCAGATAGCCTAGTATAAACCTATGAACCTATGAACCTATCATTACCAGAAAAAACATTGTGCCCATCAGCAAAACAGTGATATTCCAAGATTCAGAAACATTTGATTAGCAGTTTATCATCGTATCTGTGAAATGAACACCAGTGACAGTAGAGCTAACTATACTACTGTTGCCATGCTAGCCCATATAGCCACATATTAACAGACTCACACACACACACACACACACACACACACACACACACACACACACACACACACACACACACACACACACTCTCTCACACACACAGACACAGACAAACACATATATATATATATATATGTGTGTGTATATATATATATATATATATATATATATATATATATATATATATATTTATATGTACGGGTTCATATTACATGGTCGACAAAGCAAAAGATCGACACTGACTTGTTCGACTGTAAATGAGCGAAACATTATATAAACGAAATTTCAATTAAATGACTTTCACTTGTCCAACAAACACTGTGACTTGTCCGACAAAGTAAACTAGTACTATTGAGTTACATGACAAAGTAAAACGTAGTATAGTAATTATACTACGTGTGAGTGTAAACAAATAAAAAGTAGTGTACATAGTGTCAAAAGTGTTCATATATGGTGTAGAAATTCCAAATGTACATCAATACATAACGTAAAAGTGCTGTCAGCTCCGTAGGTAATCTAAGTAAGTCTTCTTTCACATATGGTTACATTTTAAGTAGCCGTGCAATAGCCCCGACAAATTCAATACTGGAGTAATGATCCATATTAGATATTACTGTGTCAAACCTCCTCTGACGTAAAATCAACTTCTTCCGTTTAGGTGATGGTGGACGTCCTGTACACATTTGAACTCTAATTTCATCAACTCTATCCTGCTCACAGCTTAAAGTATGGATAAGGTATCTCAAGTCAGTACCTTTTTCCCCTAATAAACACTTCAACCTTCTGTGCCACGCCTCCACTATATTCTGAGTACGAGGCAGATGTAATTCATTTAAAGCAGAGATATTCCAAAAATTAACTGGGAATAACGGAGGAAATCTTACAGCAGATGTAAACCTGGTATTAAATTTACGTCTTTTACCATGCAAATACCAGTCTGAGAAGTATTGTAAATGATCTTTTCCATCTGCTGGAAATGTTTCTTTCAGTTCTTCAAATGTGTCTTTCACTTTTTCCTCTGGCAAGAAGGCTAAAGATACAAGGGACTTCACAGCAAGTTGTAGTTCTGGAGACTTATTGTATGTTGTAGATAAACCTAGTGATTGCACTTTCCTCCAGATATTTTGTCCGAAATGGAACAAACATCCTTTAGAACACACATCAGGAATGTTTATTCTAATGCTTTTCAGAGCCGCGATCTCAAAGTCGCATAATACAAACTTAACTGCCATGTCCAATTTGTGTGCTGTGAGTAGATGAAATATGGAGTTCCACAAATAATTATAAGCTTTGAGGGACTTTTTAGACATCAATGCATAAATCAGTGGCACAAATTTAATCTCTGAACCATGTTTCAGCATACCATGCATGCTGTACAATTGGCGTACAGTTACACCTTTGCTGAAGAATGTACCATCCATAAGCCATATGTTGGATTGGCTTAGGTCTTGTAAATTATCTAAGGTTGTAAATACCACTACGTTTGTCCCAGTAGCGTTATCTGACATGGCTTTACTGAAGAATTCACCACTTTTCAACTTAAACTGAGTGAAGTCTATTGTATCTAGAGATAATTCAGTTTTCTTAGTAGACATGGTTTTACCACGTCTGATTCGATTTACCTGCTGTAAAAGGGCTGGTCTAGGAGGCAGGGAGTGTATAGTGCTTAGAGAGGTCGATGCTAGAGCATCGTCTACAATTAAGGATGGTGTGTCCCTTGCCAAAGCTGCCCTACGTTTTACATCACTACTAACCAGGTACTTCTGCATTTCACCTGGGTCTGCAGCATGACCATGTGGTACTGACTTTTCCAATTTATCGCCATTTGGCAAATAGGTAGTCACAGCTCTACCTTTGCTACGTTCTGTAATCTTTAGCTTACACGCCCAATACCACCTATTTTCTCTTGTACGCTCTAGGTAGTACAAGTAGTTGTCAATAACTAGTATTGGCTTCATCTTCTGGGACTTTACGCTATGGTAAATACAGCCTATTTCTCCAAGA
Source organism: Protopterus annectens (assembly GCF_019279795.1). NCBI lineage: Eukaryota > Metazoa > Chordata > Ceratodontiformes > Protopteridae > Protopterus > Protopterus annectens. The sequence goes on from NC_056747.1 coordinate 1,362,512,707, forward strand.
CTGCTATTTTGAGCGTTGGCCATGGTGTCTTCGGTGCAGAGCACACATTGCTGTAAACACGCGAGTATTTAAGTGTGAGAATTGACGTGCTTGTAATTTGTTTTACTTTAGTTTATTTTCTCTAAGGTTAACTAGGGAGTGTGATATGTATTTAATATGCAGTATTATGTAAGCTGACATTTACCTGTTCTGTGTGTAAGGAAATCTTTAAGTTTTCACTGATTCTTTCTTCTGAGGCATTACTTTGTCGTTCATATGACAGTCGTCCATTTGAAATTACGTTTATGTGACGTTTCGTTCATTTCAAGTCGAACAAGTCAGTGTCGATCTTTTGCTTTGTCGACCATGTAATATGAACCCATATGTACATACACACACGCTCACACACAAACACACTTCCCCAACACTCATGCAGACTCATCCACATTCAGTCTCAGATGCAGACATTAAGACAACTGCAGTCATGCCCCTACACACAAGGACCCCCTGACACACACACATGCGCACGCGTGTGTGCACGGTCATGGCTTCATAGTATTTAGCTGTTATGCTGCCAACAGCCTCACTCCTGACACAGCAGCATCATTTTTTTTAATCTGCATCCTCAACAGCACAAGCAAATTATTCTTAGAATCATTCTGCTGTGCTACTCCAATACTAGTGAAGAGTTTTCGGTAAGAGCACATGGATAATTATCGTTAATTGCAACCCCTGTTGCTGGCACAGTAGCTCCACCTGCCAGTGCAATCCCACCATAGTGAGACTACACCGGTTTCTGAATAAGAAACCCAGATCACATTGTGCTGACTGACACAAAACAGGTTTGCACACTGTGATTCTAAAATGTGAATTACAACAAGAGTCCTAAGTCATACCACGTCCGCCCATGCCACTGGTGGATGATGCTGCAACAAACACCACAAGAATGACAGCAGTTTAAGAACTCTTGTGGAATTACCTTTTTAACTATGAAAATTACATACAATATGAACAGTATTCAACTCTTCATGCTGGGATTTGAACCCATGTCAGAGCTTTGCTGTAGCTGAAGGCAGCTATTAAACACCTGAGGTATGCTTTGATTACTTTTCCATGAATGTAAATTTGTCTATGTCATAAGTGATAATTCAATAAAGGTTACAGTTTTGCTGGTTCTTGAAACATTGATTGATCAGAGTTCAGGGGGTGTGGGGATGCAAGAGGGGGCCAGCCCCATCTGTAAAAAGAAGTTGAAAGGAGAAGAGCAATTTCACTCTTCTTATATGTTTTCAGCCTATTTTTTCTGGCTTGGCAGTGCTTATCATTTCGGTGCTGACATTTCAGTAAGGAGCCTCTGTGCTGTTGTTTCATTATCTAACTATTCTAGTGTTATTTGTACATTACTAGATTTTCAATACTTAGCTGTTTTCTGAATTACTTACCCCAGGTCTCAGAAAGCCCTTTAATACACTGATTACTTCATGTTTTTCTTCTGCTGTAGTTGTCAGAGCCACTAAGACAGAAGGCAAGAACTTGTTTAGCATCCTGGGGGATTTTCCACTCACCACAGGATGAAATGTCCAATCACAGTTCACAAAAGTCCTGGTCCGACAGCATCAACTGCCGGCTAGTCAGTGCAATTTTTTGTCCTCATCAACAGTAGAAGGCAGTTGCTGCTTTAAAAAAAAGCTGCTACACTTAGCTGTAGGCATAGCTCAATGCTATATGTAGAAATTTCTGGAAAACCATTTAAGCTGTGTGAACATAATGAAGGAAAACATAATTATCTAGGTAATGCATCTCCTCCAGGCAGTTACAAAGATTTCTAATCCCATCTTTTTAAAAATAATACATATACCTGTACACTCATATGCTGACTATCTGAAAGGGTCATACACTGGTCTCACACGAGGCAATGTCAAAATCCTGGGGAAAACAAGACATTGTGTTAAGGGATTGCTCCATTCTCAGTGTGACTTAGCACACCACATAAAACTTTTACATTAAATGTTCTGTTTACGGATCACACTTAATTCAACATTCATCTGGCAATAAAGAAAAAGGACAAATCTGTACTGCAAGTCACGGTTTCCAAAGTAAGCCCTATGTCAGAATGTTCACAAATGGCCACCTGGCATCTATGCAACATTGACACAACTCACGACAGTTACAATTCCTGCATCTCAGGTTCATGAAACTTTGATCCGGGCTTGCTGGAACAGAGAGTGAACACGCCCCTCCACAGGTTAGGTAAGCCGAATCTGTCCACCTCCAAAGACATAGCAACCTGCTTTGATGCATTCCCAAGCATTTCACCTGGAAGGGAAAGTGACACAGATACATTCATTTACTAGTTTATTTGGGGCTCTGAAGGTACTAGAAATGTTTACCGCTTGAAGGCTGTTGCTTCATCCCTTTACAGCACAGCAATACTAAAAGACAGTACCATCTAATACTTAACGTTCCTTAATTTTCTGTGATTTCTATAGTAGCATCATCAACACTGCTGTAGGAAATGTATATTATTTTTACTACACACTACATGAAACTGCCTGCTAAATGTCAATGTTTCTCATTTTGTTTGCTATGTGTTATCTTGGACATTTTACTGTGTTATAACTTGATAGCCATAGTCTAAGTCTTGTGGAACTCTTCCTGTCTGATTTATGTATTTTATCCGGAGCTTTTCTCCCTGGTCTCCACTGAAAATGGTCCTGTGTCCAGTCTGACTTTCCTGGTAAACAAATGTAAAATAAAAGAAATAAAAAAATAAATTAACACAGAGGATTAATACTATGAACTATTTATGAGTTGTTTCCTGTAGGCCAGGGTTTGATTCCCAGAGCTTCCATTTACCTATTATGTGAGTCTAACCAAGTCAATTAGGTAGACAGTGCTCCCACACTGAGTCTGAAAAAGGTCCATATTGATCAGTGCTCTACTCAAGCTAAAAAATACAAAATAAAATAAAAAATGTACGTACTATGTACTTATAAATGGAGGTATGTTCAGAGAATGCTGTGTATGTACATATGTACAGCTGTAGGGCAGTTTGAAAAGGATACTGTCTTTCTAGGTACTGAGAGACCATAAGAATTAAGAGAGCAAACATCTTTCTTTCTGGAGTTTGATGCTTCTTGTTGGCAGCTGAAGTAACTAAACTAACAGCAGCAGCCTGGTTATAAATTTAATATACAGAGTTCTGCATTATTGTGCATTTAATAGCCTTTGCACACATGAATTTCTACAGCAGTTTTTTTTTCACTATCTAGCTCCATTCTAGTAACAGTTTACTCAGACCTTTGTTATGGTTTCTGTTTATCATAAACAGATAACAGGCGCGTGACTCACCCAGTTTGCTGTCAGGTATATATGCTGAAGCTACTACAGTTTCCAGATCAGCCAGCAAGATGGACTGCGATAGCAACAGCATACAAATTTAAATCTTCAAGCTGTTCCTCTCATTCAGGAGAAACACTGCAGGAATGTTGCAAGGATCTACAAGGACTGTAAGCCTTCCTTTTGTATTTATCAGAAGTATAACTATGCAGACATTAAACTTTGTAGCTATTTAGACATCACTGTATCTTAATGTAGTAAAAATGTACTGGTTAAGGGTCTGACAAGTGTTTTAATCTACTCAGCTACCAAAAGTATATTAATCCACAATGACTGTATAGACTTTAAAAGGTCAGAGCAGGTGTTTCCCCGTACAACAATAACATTAATATCATGTGATTGCAAGCAAATACAACACATAGCTGAGCAAGTTAACAGTTGGTACTCCAACAGCAAAAGTTCCAAATCGTGCAAGGCAAGGAAATCCTTTGAGGGGTCCACAATGTAAGCAATACATTACAAATACAACATGTATGGAACCATATTTTCATTGAATAAAAATTCCAAAAAACAATACTGCTATTCCTTCATAAAAATCTTCTCTAAAGAGAAGGAAACAACTTGCCTTTCTTGTCAAGCTAGCTTGTTAGATAGATAGATAAGATAGGCAGAGAGACCAATCCGTGTTTTTGGTTTTTGTTAACCAGGTTAACACAGCACACAGCAGGTAAAACACTGGTTGTAATGCACAAGACTAGTCAGCATTGCATTCAGTCCTGTAATTAAATAAGACAACTGTAAATGCCACATAAAGGAATAATGCAAGAAAAAGCCACAGAAATATTATAGTAAACATATTCAAATGTCAATATTGTTTCCATAACTTCATTTTTACCATTCTTATATTTATATTATATATTCTTACATACTAAAATTAATTCCATTTCTCTCAATGACTTGCTATGACTAATTAAAAAAAAGACAATTTAAGGGCTGGTTAACTCTAGTTTGTTTGTTTTATTTAAAATTTGTTCACCAGAACAGAGCAACACTGATCACAAATAAGCAATTTTAGTCTCAGCCCTGAAATAAAAAAGCAAGTCGCAATTATATTTAATCAAAAACAGCAACAGGAGTTTTATTTATTTATTTTGTGTTTGTTTACTGGGTTTGTCCAACTGGGTTTTGTCAAAAATTCAGACAACGCCCGGGTAGAAAAGCTCCAACATAATACAAACATTTTTAAAACTGATATTCAGTAATATACATAAAGAGACATTAAATAATATTAATATACACTAACAATTACACAGACATTTGCCAATTAGATTTAATTCATATGAAAATAATCATTACAGTATAAAAGATACTTATACACAAGAAGATGTTGAACACTGAGCATTTGAAGAGGAGCTTTAATGGGTTTGTCAGATAGACACTAGGTCATGCGATTAGTGCGTAGAAATTCAAAGAAATGGAAGTGAGAGATGGAACTAGGTAGGAAAGAAAATGTTAATATTGTGGTTAAGACGTGGGGTGTAAAGCATGTTCAGAGACACGCACACACATATATCATAGGGTTTATAGTAGAAGTGAAAAGGTGAGGGGTGTGGTCTCAGAAAATAATGCAAATAATGTGGAGATGCTAGTAAAACTATTCAGGTATGTTTGAAGATTAGTTGTGGGGCACAGGATTCTGAAAGAAGCGAGATGGTCTGATGATATGTCAAGCTGATAACAATAGAAGCATTTACCCTGATGATGTACCGGAGCAGATCCATTGATTTGACAGGTGAAGTTTTAATTGTGTTTTAAATTACTTTATGTTCTGAATGGATTTTGGTGTAGTTTAGCTATGCTATTTGAATACAGACAGACACCTGCAGTGCTACAGGTTCATAGAAGGCTACTAAGGCTAATGGAACTACAGCTCTTACAAGCCAAGTCATATTTATCGCGAGTTGCTCCAATTGTTGGTGGTTAGGTGAGTGAAGTTCGCACAGGTAAGGGTCTATGATAATTAAAATCTACTTCCTCTGTCCAGGAGGAACATAGGCACCACCCTAGGAGTGAATTTGTGGTCACACATCCATTGATCTAAGTTGAGTTTGAAGAGGGTCAGGGAAGGGCTCTGTTTCACGTGAACTGGAAGCTTGTTCCAGAGAAGTGGCAGTCTTTGGGTGCTGTATCTATTTCTCCAGCATGACCTGTTCATGTCAGAGACTAGGTTAAGATCCCTGGAGCGAGAAAGCCTCAGGCAGTTTAATTTATGAATCTGTAGCATTTTCATCAGGGCTGGGTCAGAGACTGCTCTGTAAGCCAGGCACAGGTCATACCTTAGCAACCTGTAAGTAACAAAATACAGTGACAGGGCTTTCAGTCTTTCTGTGTAAGACTTGTTTTGTGCACCCTGTCATTTCTTGGTGAGAAACCTCTGGGGGGTCCCCAATTGTTGCAGGTGTCTGGTGACGTACATGCAAAAAGGAGCACTGTACTCTGTTACTGGTCTGATGACAACTGAGTATAATGGAATTATAACATTCTTAGAACTAGGTGTGATGTCTTTACTTATAAGATGTACCATATAGAAGAATTCCCTTACTACTGTGGATACATGGTGGTCAAAGTTCAGATTGCTATCAACCTGAGTACCCAGATCATGTACCACTGGATCTATATTTAGTGGGGTGCTGTCTATAATATAATTAGCAGGGATTTCAGCTTTCCCAAAGGGAATAATGATGCATTTCTTCCATTCAGCTTTAATCCACGGCTTTGGCACCAATCATTTGTCTGCGTTAACCCTGTCTGCAGTATATTAACATCACTGGGGGACTCAGTGATTGCTCCCAATTTGCAATCTTCAGTAAACGTGGTCAGCCACAAGCCATCCAAGTTTGCCTGAACTTCTCAGAAATAAATTCTGAAAAGTAAAGGGCCCACCACAGAGCCCTGTGCTGTGCCATTGGCGACTGGACTTTTGCTAGAGGTTAAGTCACCCACTTTGACAGTATGTGTCCTATTGGTGAGCTGGTTGGCTACCCACCTGGTAATGTAGGGGTGAATTTCCAATTGGGAGAGTTTCTCTATAATACCTAAGTGGGGGATTGTGTCAAATGCATTGGCTAGGTCAAGGTAGGTGGTATGCACTGTCTTTCCCTCATCCAGGGCCTTGGTGACTTTCTTGAGCAAGTCAACCATGTTTAACAGCCATGACCTACCTTTAATGAATCCAAACTGGGTTGGGTCCAGAGTTTGGAGATTACCTATGTTCTTGTTAATAAGATCCATGATGATGCTTTCCATGGCCTTGCAGATAAGGCTAGTCAAGCTTATAGGCCTATAATTCCCTGGGTCGGTTGATAGTACCCCTTTGTGCAGACAGAATACTGTTGTTGTCCTCCATTCCACCAGAACATAGCCAATTAACAGGCTGTGGTTAAACAGGGATCCAAGTGGGTCTGCCATGTCATGTTTCAAGTTGTTTAAAAGACAACCTGGGATGTTGTCTGGTCCCACTGATCCTGTGTGCAGAGACGACCTGCTCTCTTGAGATAATAGGCTGAGGAATGGTGGCAGGTATACTTTTGGGGATGACTGGAGGGGACGGGGGGGTGACGTTTTCTCTAAATCTGTCAGTTGGCAGGTGGGCTATTACCTCCAGTTGAGTATGGGTGGTGCCATCCACAACCAGTTCAGCACATAGCTGGGTATTCCTTTTTAGATTTTGGATGTAGTTAAAGAATGCCTTGCGATTATCCTTAGCTAGGGAGGTTAGTTTTGCTTTGTAATTAGCTTAGGAGGACTTGACGAGATCACTGATTTGTTTAAGAGAGGGATTTCTTCCTCTGCTGAACCAGTTCATTCTTGTTCTTGGACATTAGTTTTTTTCTCTGGTTGTATACCATGTTTATACTAGGGGTCCACCAGGGTGGCTTGTTTTTTAGGCAAGACTGGGTTTTAATCCAGTCAGGTACAGCCAATTCTATACAACTGCTTAAGTGGTTATACAAAGGCACTGGTGCACAACTCTGCATAGGAGGCTGTGTTATCTGTGTTTGAGGGGGCTTTGAAACTTCTTATACCAACACTTAGTTGGCGGTAATCTGTCTTTGAAAAAATTCTTAAGCATTTTTGAGCTTGATGGGGTATGGGGGTATCTGGCTTTACAATTGCATTAAACAAAACTGATTTATGGTCAAGTCTTACCAGAGAGGACATCACACAGGGGGAGGTTCAATGTTTTCCCATGTTAGTGAGTACTATGTCCAGGACAATTGAGCCTCTTGTGGGTGTGATGAGTAGTTGTTCCACAGCATTTGCATTGACAAAGTCCAAGAACCTCTGAGCCAGCATGTTTGTGGTCCTGTATGTTTCCCAGCTGATGGTAAGATAATTAAAATCACCCATGTGTAGGATGTTGGGGTGCATGGCATGCGACTCCAGCAAGTTCAGGAATGCTGTATGCATTTCCTGGTTCATGGTGGAAGACCTATAGCTATCTATGATGTGGAAGGGAGCTTTGCCTATAGTTAATTAGACATGGAGTAGCTCAAGACAGTCATACTATTTGACCAGTCTAGAGGTGTACTTATCCTTAATGAAGATGGATACACCTCCTCCTTTGGTTCTTTCATGATCAGTTTGTGATCTGAATGTATGGAAGGCATTATAGCCCTGCAAGGCTGAGATGCTTTCCAAACCTTTAAACCATGTCTCAGTGACTGCACAGACATCAACATCTTCCAAAGTAAGGAGTGTTTCCAGGGAGTCCAGTTTCTTGTTTAGACTCCTAGCATTAAGTGGCAGTATCTTGAGTTTATCTAGAGAGGATTTTCTTTTGTTGAGAGGATGGTTATTTTGACACTGCCTAAAAAAGGCACAAAAGGGGTGGCTAATGCCTTTGCCAGTATCCAAAAGCCTAGAGGAGACAGCTGCAGACCATCTCTGGCAAAGCAGCTTGGCCTGTCGACCATGTATTCCCAGGCTGTCAGATATTGGAACTGCTTCGACAGACACCAGAAGCTAAGCCAGTTGTTAAAGTCAATCATTTTTTTGTGTGTATTGTATCATCCTTGGAGAAGGTAGAATGCTGCTTAAGGTTAGGCTTATACCTGTATATGACACATAATCTGAGAGCTCAGGCATGTCTCTCTTCATATAGTCCAGTGAGGTATGTCTTCAGGCATTCACCCCCAAATGGACTATGATGGGGTCATACCGGTACTGTCATTCACCCCCACATGGACTATGATGGGGTCATACCAGTACTGTCATTCACCCCCACATGGACTATGACGGGGTCATACCGGTACTTGTGGTTGAGTGACTTGACAGATCCTGGCACCTGACAGGCAGCTAACCGTAATCCGTTACTTATCCAGCCTCGTGAGGGGAACATCCATGTGTCTCACAGTGGAGTCACCTATGACCAATACATTAGGTTTTATGGTGTTATGCCTTATGGTCTTGCTTGCTGAGACATTGGTATGTGGGTTATTATGTGTTGTGGTTGTTTTTTTACATTGTTATGTGTGTAAGTGGTTTCTGTTTGGGAGGCCCCTGATATTTTAGTAAGTTACTATTGAGTACATCTACATGTGTGGGTTTATGTGTCATGTCCTTATTTAGTGTGGGAAGTGTGTGTGTGTGTGTGTGTGTGTGTGTGTGTGTGTGTGTGTGTGTGTGTGTGTGTGTGTGCTGACAATCTGTTTGGCATTCGATCTGTCCTTATGTGGGTCTTGCCTCCAATTTCATAGTGTAACTACATCTCTCACATAAAGTATTTATTTGTTTCAGGAGTAAGTGGTTGCCAGTATACATAAGACAATTGCTACATTGCCTCAGGATACCCATGTCTATCTGGCTGGCCACAGAGGTGATGGAAACTGCCCATCCATGATAGCAGGATCTTACTGTATGTTTTATTAGGGAAGGAAATGGGTTAATTTGACAGGACTGCGCTGATAGCATCGAAACTAATAGAGGGACCTATACTTTGTGTAGGCTAAGGTTGATCAATAAGACAATGCTGCTCAATGCACAACTGAATTACTCATATTAATGCAGAAAAGATTGGAAGGGTTTCACTGACAGCTTTTTTAGAGAAAAACTGACCTTCTAGGCTTTTTGCAACTATACAGGGCACTGGTAACCTCCACTGCACGAAGAGCAGCACCACACAAATATGAGGCTTAAATATGAGCAAAGAGAAACAGATGTTAAGCTAACTACTACTAACTACTAATCAGGAAAGCCCCACGGTTGGGTGGGCGTTCGAAAGATGTGTAAATGAGCATGCCTTCGTTGAAGGTTGAACATCGAGTTGGCACCTCGGCGTTCGTCAAAATCTACTGCCAATCATTAGCGGACCGGAGTTCCGCTGTGGCGACCCCTAACCAGGAAAAGCCAAAAGACAACAACAACTAATCAGGAAAGCACACAATAAGCCTTTTACCAGCAATCCCCAAATCAGACAGGTTAGATCAGCACACGTCTGCCACAAGGGTGCAGAAAAACACCTTCTTATTGTAGAATAGCTGATTTGGAACCAAGTGTAACAAGATGACAAAAACTAACTGCAACAGCCCTACAACTAACAGATATAATGTAATATAGTGCAATTAAGTACTTAAAGCAGCAGTAGACAGTAGTTTTTTGTTTTGTTTTGTTTTTGAAACTGCTAAAGTACAGTCACAGTATATAAGAGAAGTCCAAAAAAATACTTAAAGCCCTTTGATGTGTTTCCCAGCCCAGACAGACCAGTTAAATGCCTACTGCCACTAGATGAATAATCCCAGTCTTCCTAATGTAAACGCACAGTAAATAAGTGTCTGGAGTGAAATGCTACCACAAACAAACTTAAAAGATACAAAATGCTACCACACACAAACTCAAAGATACAGATACAGCAGTATACTTTAAACAGCTTATAAAAGCGTGATTATTCAATAAAGATACTTCACTTTGTATAAATGAGGCAAGAGCCACTCAACTGTACAGAATGTATAAAGGCACTAAAAACAAGATAAGCTGATTAATAACCCGTCCAGCTAATAAAACTACATGCAGAAATCTTAACTGTTTCCCCAACCTAAACAGACCAGGCTACCTCCCAGTGCACTAGATGGAAATTTCACTGACCTCTTGATGTAAAAACAAGTGCGTGCTAGAGTGTAAAAATGCACTATTTTATCCAACAGCTAGCTAGATATTGAATTCAGAGCAAATAAAGCAGTAGAACAAGCAATGAGAGGCAAAATGCACTTTTTCAATATAAGAACAAGGAAAGGCAAATAAATAATTAAATATATCAACAGTGGTGTAGAAAGGGAAGAGCTTATTAAGCTCAATTTACAGTAGGGGTGGGCAACTTAAAACCACCAGGTTCAAAAAGCAGATCAACAAAGGAGAGGGTGGGTGAGAAAAATAACTAGCAGGGAAACACCAGCAGTGCTTTTAGTTTATGCAGGCTTGAAATCTTTTAATAAAAAGACAAAAGACCAAGAAATTAACTGTGTATTTAAGTATCACTCATGATACAATGTAACCAATGAAAAAAATGTGAAATGGGCACCCTAGATAATTTAAATGCCTATCTCTCATGCAGAACAAAAATACCAGGCCAAGCAGATGTGTTACAACAGAAAGCAAAATGGAGCAGGTAACAGAAATCAGCTCTATCAGTCAGACAAAAAAATATATAGGTTTACTTTCCTCACCGAGCAGGGAATCACCAGCAGTGCTTTTAGTTTATGCAGGCTTGAAATCATCTTGGTAGATGATTTGGTTATAATGATTAGTGATTTTTATCTAGAGAATAAAATTTACTGGGGGAGTAAAGTTGTTATTACAGGTTTCTGTGTTGCCATACCTTACTTGGATAGAAGGAAATGTCTCTGTTCACCTGTGAGAGAGGGGAGCTTTGAGCAGGCTATCTGTCCCTGGAGGAGTGGTTTCAGCCCATACGTTAGTAGTTTGTTGGCCATTTTGGGCTAATTTCTCTCTCTTTCACTTCCCTGCTATAAAAACCTCATTTGCACAGTTTCTACGCTTGTATTCCGCTCAGCAAGTGCCTTCCAGGTGTTCTGCAGAGTCTACAGCAGCAGAGAGACAAAAGAGTGACTTTGGAGTGATTAAGTATCACTTTTCTTGCTGTCTTAACTAATTCCGCCTAAAACGCCAGTTTTTTAGCGAATCTGTGATTTAAAAAGTTTGTTATTGTATACAACTCTGCACAGCTCCTCGTGGTGTCCTGCAGAGTGATACAGGCAACAGAGAGACCCAAGAGAGACTTTTCCAGATTTAAGTATTTTTTTCTCTGTTTTTTTTGCTCCGACTGCCTTTTCCCGCTTAAAAAGCAAATTTCTAACTATCTGTGCTTTAAAGAAAAACAAAAAAAATTCTCTTTTCCCGCCTTTGCTGAACTAGATCAGTCCAGATTTCAGGTTTTGCTGAATTCTGGACTGTGGTATAGTTTCCTGTGTTGCCCATATCCTTACTTGGATAGGAGGAAGCTTCTCTGTTCACCAGTGAGAGTGGGGAGCTTTGAGCAGCCTATCTATCCCTGGAGGAGTGGTCTCAGCCCTGAAACTAGTAGCTTATTAGCCATTTTGGGTCAATTCCTATCTCTTTCAGTTTCCCTGTTTTAAAACCCACATTTGCGTGGTTTTGTGCCAGTATACAACTCCGCAAAGCTCCTTGTGATGTCCTGCATAGTGATACAGGCAACAGAGAGACCCAAGAGAGACTTTTCCAGATTTAAGTATTTTTTCTCTGTTTTTTGCTCCAACTGCCTTTGCCCGCCTAAAAAGCGAATTTCTAACTGATCTGTGCTTTAAAAAGTTTAAATTGCATTTGCCTTCTGCTTTTTACAGTTTTTGCACTTGTTTTATATCAATTTAAGTCGTTTTTGTATTGTATAAATGTTGTAGGCTACACACTAAAGTGCGCTAGCCTGTTTATAGCATTTACAGTGTTTTCTGTGTGTTTTTATGCTGTTTCCTGAAAAAAACAAAACAAAAAAAAAATTCTCTTTTCCCGCCTTTGCTGAACTAGATTAGTCCACATTTCAGGTTTTGCTGAATTCTGGATTGTGGTATATTTTCCTGTGTTGCCCATATCCTTACTTGGATAGGAGGAAGCTTCTCTGTTCACCAGTGAGAGTGGGGAGCTTTGAGCAGCCTATCTGTCCCTAAGGGAGTGGTCTCAGCCCTGAAACTAGTAGCTTATTGGCCGTTTTGGGTCAATTCCTATCTCTTTCAGTTTCCCTGCTTTAAAACCCGCATTTGCGTGGTTTTGCACCAGTATACAACTCTGCACAGCTCCTCGTGGTGTCCTGCAGAGTGATACAGGCAACAGAGAGACCAAGAGAGACTTTTCCAGATTTAAGTATTTTTTTCTCTGTTTTTTTGCTCCGACTGCCTTTTCCCACCTAAAAAGCGAATTTCTAACTGATCTGTGCTTTAAAAAGTTTAAATTGCATTTGCCTTCTGCTTTTTACAGTTTTTGCACTTGTTTTATATCAATTTAAGTTGTTTTTGTATTGTATAACTGTTGTAGGCTATACACTAAAGTACGCTAGCCTGTTTATAGTATTTACAGTGTTTTCTGTGTGTTTTTCTGCTGTTTCCTGAAAAAAACAAACAAATATATATATATATATATATATATATATATATATATATATATATATATATTCTCTTTTCCCACCTTTGCTGAACTAGATTAGTCCAGATTTCAGGTTTTGCTGAATTCCAGACTGTGGTATAGTTTCCTGTGTTGCTCATATCCTTACTTGGATAGGAGGAAGCTTCGCTGTTCAACAGTGAGAGTGGGGAGCTTTGAGCAGCCTATTTGTCCCTGGAGGAGTGGTCTCAGCCCTGAAACTAGTAGCTTATTGGTCGTTTTGGGTCAATTCCTATCTCTTTCCGTTTCCCTGCTTTAAAACCCGCATTTGCACGGTTTTGCGTGATTTTGCGCATAGCGCAGCATCGGGCAGTGTCGCTTAAATGGGTTTAAACTATTCCCAGCTCCACAAAGTCTGCTCTTCACTGTTTCCCTTGGAACTGTTCTAAATCTCAAAGTAAGCATTCTATTTTCATTCTAAAGCCCTGCACTTGCTCGTATAAGTAATCTTATAAGTAAGCACTAATAAACTAAAGCATTACACCCTCTTATACTCCCTTTAAGTACTTGGCTCCCTATTGGTCCTTTTTGATCAGTCAAAAAGTAGTTCCTTATACTATTCTGGCATGTCCAAAAGTCAGTTTCAAGTTTACTCTCCAGTCCAGCTGATGAATCTGGGAATCTTGAGGCCATGTTACAACTGCCTTATGTACACAGACCACCCTCTCCTCCTCCCAACAAGCTCAAATATATGAGAGAGATGCAACTATACAGCCAATCTGGAGGCTGAGCTCTTTCAACCCATTACTGACGCAGTCAGTCAGGAGAAGAAGGTAACCACACACACCAAAAGTCCAGTCTCACATAGACCTATCGCAACAGCAAACCAAACACATAAACACACAAAAACATACTCTGAGGCTCTAAATAAAAAATCTGCCCAAGCAGCAGAGACCGCCAAAGCAGACATCCAAGCAACCACTACCCCACAACAATACCCATGTATCACATAGTTCACAAAGTCAGTGTGCCACACAGTCATAGCCCTTAAGGCTAAACAACACACCTAATACACTTGTAATAGGTGACTCTATTGTCAGACACACTGACGTCCCACTCACCAGGCTGAACAAGGAGAAGGTCACTGTAAGCTGCTTGTCGGGTGCCAAGATCCGCCACAAAACACAAGCACTCAGGTCACTCCAAAACAAGTACAAATATGACTCCGTCATTGTCCATGCTGGTGTGAATGACCCGAGATGTACCTCCCTGGAATACATGAAAAGAGACATAGAGGAGCTCTCTGATCATGTAGCCCAGGCCGGTATGACCCTGACCTTGAGTAGCATCTTACCCTCACCAAGAATGATGTCACAGTATAAAGACAAAATGATCAATTTTTTACAATTGGCTAAAGTATTGGCGTCATTCAGAGGGGCTCCAGTGTCTATCAGCCTGGGATGACATGCTCGACAAGCCACGTTGCTTCACTAGGGACGGCTTGCACCTGTCACCCCTGGGCTTTCAAATACTGGCTAAGGCTCTTGCCACCCCCATAGTCCCTTTTTTAGGCAAGGCTCAAAATACAAACCCACCTCCATAGACAACACAAGGAAAAAGAAACTAAGGGTAATGCTGCTCAACGCCAGAAGTCTAAACCTCAAGATGCACACACTCGAGGCTCTCCTCAGTATGGAGAATATTGATATCTGTGCATTAACAGAAACCTGGTTCAAGGCTCCCGAGAGCACCCCAGCACTGCCAGGTTATACCTCATACCATGCTTTTCGGCCCCAAAACTCAGACCGAACCACAAAAGGAGGGGGAGTATCCATATTAATCAAAGATACCCACACCTCCAGGTTAGTGGCACTGCACGAAGCATCGGAGACCATCCATGTGCAACTAACAGTGGGCAAAACTGCCTTTCAGTTTGTAGTCTGCTACAGACCACCCTCCCAAACTCAGGAACCCCACTCGGCTTTCCTAAGAACACTGGAGAATATGAAGGTCTCTCCAAACACCATTATATTGGGTGACTTCAACTACCCAAACATAGACTGGGAGCACTACTCAAGCCCCAACACCCTCGCCCAACGGTTCCTAGAATTTATGAACTCAAATGCTATGGAACAACTGGTCATCACTTCCACAAGAGGGGAAAACATATTGGACCTGATCATCACCAACATGGGGACTCTATGTTCCATACCAGAGGTATACCCCTCATTGGTATGATCTGACCATAAATTAATCTCACTGGACATCCATATCCCGTCCCCACCCCCAGCCAAGGAAACCACGGTGAAGAACTTCTCAAAAGCAAACTTCACACTTCTCAAAACTGACGTGGAATCCTTCAAAGCCCCCGGGCCAGTGGAAAATACGGCCCAAACTGCCGAATCCTTTACAAACGCATTCTATGGACACCTGCAGGAATGCATGGATTGTGCTATCCCAAATAAAACCAAGACTCACTCCTCCAAAGGCAGGAGAGCTGTCTGGTGGACCCCAGTCATAAATAAGCTACACAACAGAAGGAGGAAGCTACTACATGATAGAGCAAAATCCCAAAAAAGGGAAGGCATCTCTGATCAGAACTAGCAAGAAACTATGATCCCTCATAAAATCATCTAAGGCCAGCTTCGAAAGAAAAATTGCACAAGATGCTAAAGATAATCACAAGGCCTTCTTTAGTTATGTCAGGAACCTGGGTGGCAACTCCCAGATATGCTCTGAGTTAGTGCAAAATGACAAAAAATATACTGAACCCACAGACATTGCCAACATCCTGGCAAACAGGTTCAGTACAAACTTCTCCCCCCCAAAAGAGCAAATGTCTATCCCAACAGAGTGTATCCTCCCTGACATCACAGATGCACAGGTGACAGCTGCCCTCTCCAAAGCAAAAAACACAGCATCAGTGGGACCGGACGGTGTCCCGGGCTGCGTCTTACACGAGGTCCAAGAAGAACTGAACCCTCACATAAAGTCACTGTTCAATCTCAGCCTTACTACAGGATATGTACCCAAGGAATGGCGTACAGCAACAGTAGTCCCACTCCACAAAGGTGGTGCCACAACGGACCCCGGAAACTATTGTCCTATAAGCCTGACTAGCCTGGTCTGCAAAGCTATGGAGCGTATCATCATGGAACTCATAAACAAAGACATTGGGAACCTCCAAACACTGGATCCTACCCAATTTGGCTTTGTTAAGGGCAGATCTTGCCTCTTGAACCTGGTCGACTTCTTTGAAACAGTCACCAAGGCCATAGATGAAGGGAAGGTAGTTCACACAGCCTACCTGGACCTCGCAAAAGCCTTTGACACAATACTGCACTCGGTCATCATAAATAAGCTCACCAGCTTAAATATCAACCCCTATGTCACAAGATGGGTTGCAAACTGGCTCAGGGATAGAACCCACATGGTCAGAATTGCAGGTGCCATGTCAGACTCTAAACCAGTTACAAGTGGCATTCCACAAGGCTCAGTCCTGGGACCTCTCTTGTTTGGTATATATTTCTCTGAGGTACAGGCTAACATGGGAGGACTATGGCTGACCAAGTTCGCAGATGACTGCAAACTGGGTGCCATAATCGACTCGCCGACTGACACAAACATCCACCAAAAGGGTCTCACAGAGACGGATAACTGGTGCCAGAGCCATGGCCTAAAGCTAAATGCCAAAAAGTGCATAGTCATCCCCTTTGGGAAAAACAAAGTGCCCACAAATTACCACATAGCTGGTAATCCATTAAGTACGGAAGAAGTAATTAGGGTTTTGGGGACCCAAGTAGATAGCAATCTCTCCTTTGACAATCATGTTGCCAAAGTGGTTGGAAAGACCTTCTATATAGCCCACCTTATCATGAAAGGGTTCACATCTAGATCAAGAGAGGTCATTGTGCCCCTCTACTCATCACTCATCAGGCCCATAATTGAATACAATGCCCCATTTGGGATGTACCTTACCCGACACCTGCAGCAATTGGAAAGACCCCAAAAGTACAGATGCCCTACACAGTTAGGCTAAAGAAACTGCAGCTCTACTCAGTTGCTTACCGCCTACTCAGAGGCGATCTGTGCCTGAAGTATAAAGCCATGTCTAACCCAGAATTAATGGACATGCTCCACCTCAGGAAATCCAAATCCTTTAGAGCTACATGCTCCAGGGACTTAAACCTCAGCACAGAAATAAATAGGACATGCTGGAGGGACAGATTCATATCCCAGAGGCTCCCCTCACTTTGGAACAAAATCCTAATCCATGTTAGGCAGAGCCCCTCAATGACCCTCTTCAAGAGAAATCTTGACGAGTGGATGGGAGATCGTAAGTTTACCCCTGGGATCTCTTCTGTGTCCCTACTAGACAGAGGCACAGTAAACTAACCTTAAAAGGGCTATCTTCTGTGACCTACTATACAGAGGCACAGTCAACTAATCTAAAAGCGTGGCGAAAGCCAAACACACTCGGGCTAGGCTTATAAATGCCCTAGGGCAAATAGCCTAGTATCAACCTATGAACTTATTAAAGAATGTGCAATTTTCTGGTTTACAGAGTAGTTAAATTAGAAACAGCTAGGTGATGTGATAGTTCTAACCAGTTTAATTCTCTGAGGGCAAGGCAGTGATAAAATTGGCAATGTTATAAAATTGTTCAAGTTTGGTCAGTTGTGAGATTTGAAAGTTTTTGAAGATTGGGGCAGCACAGAGAAGAGGAGAGATGGCAGTAAGATAGTAGATACTATATATCTTCTGGCTATGTCCGTGGGATACATTTTTACCCAGTATAATGTATCTAGTTTTTGATTATTTATTTTAACCATGTGTCATACATGGTGGTTGAATTTCAAATGGCCATGGCACCCAGTAATTTTGTGTGGTTTACTTGTTCTATCATGGTGTTATTTTTGGTAGATGTGTTTTTTTTTTCTCCAAACATCTTTATTAAATGTTCACATATGACAAAGGCAATCTTACATTTATATAAATGAAAAACATATACAAAATGATACCAATTTAGTTGCAAACAGTTTACATCACAGACACCATTGAAACAACTGTAGTTGCAAACATTATACATCACTTATTATCCAGTCATTGTCAGTTAAACATTATATGACTCATTCAAATCCTGCCTCTTAAACTTCATTCCTGCTCTGCATATATTGTTCCCACAATCCCCATTTTTTCCTATGTAGTTTGCTCCATCCCTTTTCTAAAGCTCCCAATTCCAGTTGTTTTCTCTCTGTTACTATAGTCACTGCTTCTAGTAAAGTTGGTATAGACTTTGATTTCCATTTTCTAGTAATTGCTTTTTTTGTCAGCCACCATAATTAGACTCAGCAAGGCTTTACTATGTCTTGGCAATTCCGATTCTGTAGCATAACTCCCCAGTCAGTCCAATTTACTCACCCAGAATCTCTGACAGAGCAGTCTGCAGGGAGTAAAAGCAGTAGTGTAGTTTTGTTATGGTTTAGAAGTAGTTGTAAATTATTTAGTAATGTTTCAATTGATAAGGAGGATTGTTGTTTAATGTCTTGGAGTTTAGAGATAGATTTGGCATAGCAGATAACGGTCGAGTCATCGGTGTACTGGACTAAGGTAGCATTTTTTTGTAGCGATGTAGAAGTCATTGATGGATATGTTGAAAAGTATGGTGCCTAAATTAGATCTTTGTAGACACCAGTATTTGCTGGCATGAAGGTGGAGAAATCACTTTTCCGTATCACTGCTTGCACTCTGATAGGTATCAATGGAGCCACTGCAGTGAAGAGCAGATGAGCCCTAAGCATGAGAGGTTATGTAAGGGTTTCTGGTAGGAAACAGTATCAAAAGCTTTTGATAAGTCTTGGAAGATGGTGGAGACTAGGATTCTGGCATTTATGTGGGTGCTTACAGTATTAAAATTCAGCAAAGCTGTAGTTGTGCTATGATGAGGTCAGAAGTCATGTTGGGTTAAAAATGATAGCTGGTTATCTATTAGGTATTTGATAAGTGAGTACAATTTTCTAATATTTTTGACAGGGGAGATAAAATGGCAACTGGCCTATAGTCTGAAAGATCGTTATGGATTCCACTCTTGTGCAGTGCACTAATGAATGTGGCTTATAGTCTGAAAGATCTTTATGGATTCCAGTCTTGTGCAGTGCACTAATGAATGTGGCCTATAGTCTGAAATATCGTTACAGGTTCCACTCTTGTGCAGTGCATTAATGAATGAATGTTCAGATATGGATTGATTTATCAGAACTGAAACTGGTTATGCAATATCCTCAGCTGCTATTTTAAGATATTCTCCAGATAGACTTAGAGGATAGTTGTACTAGGCTTATATTTCTTGAGGTATTTTGATAGTATCACTGGGAACTGGTTGGAAGGAGAAATGTTGAAGAAGGTTATTTGATTACATAGGGACCTGAAGAGCTTGATTAGTTTTCCGGTTGGTTAATAAAAGTGCAGTTTTGTTTCTGTTTGGTTGGTGTTGGCTGTATATCTTGTCTTGAGTTTAAAAGTTTATTGACAGAGGCCTAGAACAGTTTGTATTGTAAGTGTGTATGTTTTGACTGGTTGAATAGTATGCTTTCTTATTATCGACCATAAGTTGTTTTGTTAGGATTCTTAGTTGTCTGGTAAAGTAGGAGCCATTTTATTTTTTGTCCATACTTCCCATAGGAGCCATTTTATTTTTTTGTCTGTACTTCCCATAGGAGCCATTTTATTTTTTTGTCTGTACTTCCCATAGGAGCCATTTTATTTTATTTTTTTGTCTGTACTTCCCATGCTTTGTCTCCCTGTTTCATGAGTTGTTTAGTTGCTAAGGACAGCCCTGGAGTAGGGTTGACTTTGACTCCTTTTATTTTCATTCTGAGGGGGCTAATGTGTTTAGAACACTTAGGAAGGTTTTGTTGAATTGAGAGGCAGCATCAAATATTGGGAGAGTCCTTAGTGACTCATAGTTAAAGGGTGTAGAGTGTATTAACAAAAGTGTCTACGTCAAAAGTTGTTTGTTTTCTTATTAGGCTGTAATGATATGTTTTGTGTTGTTACTTTAGTACATTATGATGTAAATTGGTAAATGATCACTTAGGCTAACAGAGTTCCATTTGGTGATATTTTATTTGGAGAGGACGTTGGGATTCAGTCGAGGGTTGATTGTCTAATTGTGGCTTTGTAATACCTAGCCAGTGTGGTTATGAGTTGAATGAAGTTGTACAGATGTATAGTATTGTTAGATTTTCACAATGTATGGTTTGCTAATCTATATTAACATCACCCAATACTATGAGTTCATGACAAATTTTGAGGACGCCCAGGAGAAAATATCTTCCAGAGTTTTAGCATTGTTACTTGGAGTATGTATAAATGCATGATTACAATTGTCTTGTGGGTATTTTATTTTGGCATGGTTGGTAGAACTTCAGAGTTAGAGAAAGTTGGTATGGTTTCATGGAAAAGGGAAAGTTCTATTGTAGAAAATAGCAACACCATCAGCTTTTTTTGTTGGTTCTATCTAATCTGATAATGGTATAGCCTAGCAGGGCAATTTCTTCATTTTTCATTTCCTGGGGGATCCAGGTTTCTGCAGCAAATAAGATGTGCAGAATGTGCAGTGTGTGCAGAGTGTGCAGAGTGTGCAGGTGTGCAGCGTGTGCAGAATGTGCAGTGTGTACAGAGTGTGCAGGTGTGCAGCGTGTGCAGAATGTGCAGTGTGTGCAGAGTGTGCAGGTGTGCAGCGTGTGCAGAATGTGCAGTGTGTGCAGAGTGTGCAACGTGTGCAGAATGTGCAGTGTGTGCCGAGTGTGCAGGTGTGCAGCGTGTGCAGAATGCGCAGTGTGTGCAGAGTGTGCAGGTGTGCAGCGTGTGCAGTGTGTGCAGAGTGTGCAGGTGTGCAGCGTGTGCAGAATGTACAGTGTGTGCAGAGTGTGCAGGTGTGCAGCGTGTGCAGAAGGTGCAGTGTGTGCAGAGTGTGCAGGTGTGCAGCGTGTGCAGAATGTGCAGTGTGTGCAGAGTGTGCAGGTGTGCAGCGTGTGCAGAATGTGCAGGTGTGCAGCATGTGCAGAATGTGCAGTGTGTGCAGAGTGTGCAGGTGTGCAGCATGTGCAGCATGTGCAGAAATGTGCAGTGTGTGCAGAGTTTGCAGGTGTGCAGCGTGTGCAGAAGGTACAGTGTGTGCAGAGTGTGCAGGTGTGCAGCGTGTGCAGAATGTGCAGTGTGTGCAGAGTGTGCAGGTGTGCAGCGTGTGCAGAGTGTGCAGGTGTGCAGCGTGTGCAGAATGTGCAGGTGTGCAGCGTGTGCAGAATGTGCAGTGTGTGTAGAGTGTGCAGGTGTGCAGCATGTGCAGAGTGTGCAGGTGTGCATAGTATGCTATCTATGCATGCATTTCAGAGGGTTTGTTATAAAAATGTTGAAAGTGGGTATATATGAAGGCCAGGGTTGGACTGTGGGTATATATGAAGGCCACGGTTGGACTGTGGGCATGGAGTTACAAATAAAAGTTTTATGGTTATGGAGGTACGATGGTACAAGTAGAGACATTTTTGCTTGACTTTACATTTAAAACCCAACTTGGGAGTAAATGGCTGTTGTTTTGGATAACTGTACTTGAACTATATGATATGTGAGTGCTGATATAGCCAGGGTGTGATTGGATGATGAGGTTCAGAAGTATTTTGCTTGGAGGACACATTATAAAAATTTTGTTGGAGTTGTGAGGTTAATAGATGTTGGTAGAATGTTAAATGGGCAAGAAGGAGAAGCGGTACAAATATAAGGAACTGCAGGAAAAACGTTTCTGAAATGTAAGAAATGCAAGGCTTCAAAGGGATAGAGGTTGAGAATGTAGTTAAGACAGGAAGTAGTGAAGATTTGTTTGGGAAAAGCAGAAGTTGAAATGTCAAATAATAGAAAGTGATTTTGAGATGCATTTTTATGTGGTGGGGATCTATTAACAGTGTAGAATAGGTACGGATAAGGAAAAGCAGTAAAGCAAAAAGTACTGATAATTGCATATGGATGTAGAGAGATTGAGGGTAGCATGTATAAGCAGGAGAGAGGGATGAGGAGACGACTGAGAGACATTATAGAAGAAGAGATGAGAGATAAACATTAATATGATTGTAGTACATGAGCAAAGAATGGAGAAATGAATGGAAAGGGGTGTTTTGCTCATGAAAGACCTAGAGGTACTGTTAGGGTGGGGTCTGATATAGTAGAAAGCAGTATAGGATGCAGAAATGCTGATGGCAACGATGCTAAATGTTAGATGGAAGTTGGGTAAGGGGGGAATAAAAACAGGAGTGTTCGTGTGATAGTTGTAAAATTGTTTGGGAAGGTTTAGTGGAAGGATGTCAAGAGTGAAAGAGGTATGTGGGAAGTACAATTTTAGACTAAGGTGAGGTGAGTGGGAATTGGGGGTAGGGAAGGGAAGTTCAGCCTACTGTAGTGGGCTAGTACAGTAGTAGAGTAAGGTGAGGTGAGGTGAGTGGGAATTGGGGTTAGGGGAGGGAAGCTTACCTTAATGTAGTGGGCTTCCCACCCTCAGACCAATTACAAAAAGAAATAAGTTTTGTAGCCTATGCAGAGCAATTAGCAAGGAGGCACAGTGTAGAATATGTTTTCATTCATTACTGAATGCAGACACCAAGACACAAGGGAGACGGTATAACTGACATATGTAGAGCAATCGAAGAAAAAGTACAGTGGGTGACTGGGTAAGTAGTCCTTAGAGTGCTTGGACTACTCTTTTGGGAGGAATGTCACAGCCATTTTAGGGCAGGCATGCATCTGGCTAGTTGCTGTTAATACACAGTGAGGCTTTTCATGTTAAACTTGCTTACATCATACAATGACAAAAGCCTCAGTGAAAAGGTTTACAGAGATGTGCCTTGTGGCAGAGCTCTTGCTATTTAAAGGACAGCAACCTTATGTAATGTTCACAGGCTCTGAAAGGAAAAGAAAGAAAAGAGAAAAGAGGTACTTGCGTATTATCACAGCCACATTCCACACTGGGCCGTGTTTCTACCTTCTTGGTTGTGCACTTCACAGCAGTTCCCAAAATATATGAAGAAGTGAAAATGGGGGGCTCCTGACAGAGACACAGAGAGAAAGAAGTGGACAGGAAAAAAATAAAATTCCTGACATGCGCCATGACTTCATTTCATGGTGCAGGGACAGCTTTCTGTAAGCCGTTACTAACTCAGAAGGGACACTCAGACCGTGGAGAGTCTGTGGAGAAGGGGAGGTGATGTTTGCCGCTTTAAACTCTGAGTAGGGACTGAGACCATTATTTCTGTCCCTGTAGGAAGGGTCCACACATTGCAAGACTGCCATACTTCAAAGAAGAATAGGTACAAATAAGTTGGGGTCATGATAACAACAGGGACTGAGCTAAACGGGACAATGAGGACTGTAAAAAGGCCTCGCCCTGTCGAAGCTGACTGTAGCTTTGTGAATTACACATGAATGTTGTTCCCTGAAGTATATCCAACATGGCCAGCAGTTAGTTTGAAGTATAAAAAAAAGTAAAAATGGCAGATGAAACGCACATTTATGTCATACACCTTCGAACTTGCTGAGAACTGAGATAAAGGAATCATTTCTTAACATCCAGCCATATAAAATAGCGCTGAGTTCATACAACTCAATTTTCATTTTGTTTAAAAGCACAATACAGTCATGTCCCAATGTCAGAAATAAATAGTTACTTAATGTACCATCCCCTGCACAAACACAATGACTCTATTCTGAAAAACATGAAGAATAATGACAGGTTTGGAATGTGGTTGCTATAATACTTAAGTACCGAGAAAAGCACTACTATACTGAAGTAGTATGTGGAGGCAATGAAGTCGATACATAGGCAGGTAGCTATTCCCAGAAATGAAAGCAGGAATATAATGAGTCTGAACAAGAGCAGATGGCCTATTCTAAGAATAGAAACAATGTAACAGGATTTAGGAACATAAGGACAAAATAGGTTTAGCAGCACATGGAGCAGCAGAGAATCAAAGTGATACAGAGTATGTAGCTAAACAGAGCGAGTTAACAGAAGACAGTACGACACTGCTACGCAAATTATATAACTATTACTTAATAAGCAAATTAACAGAAGACAGTATGACACTGCTACGCAAATTATATAACTATTACTTAATAAGCAAATTAACAGAAGACAGTACGACACTGCTACGCAAATTATATAACTATTACTTAACAAACAAATTATCAGAAGACAGTATACACTGCTACGCAAATTATATAACTGTTACTTAATAAGCAAATTAACAGAAGACAGTACGACACTACTACGCAAATTATATAACTATTACTTAATAAGCAAATTAACAGAAGACAGTACGACACTACTACGCAAATTATATAACTATTACTTAATAAGCAAATTAACAGAAGACAGTACGACACTACTACGCAAATTATATAACTATTACTTAATAAGCAAATTAACAGAAGACAGTACGACACTACTACGCAAATTATAAAACTGTTACTTAGTAAGCATGCATCAGATGAACAATTTGTCAGAAGAACGCTGTACACACTAAAGCATTGGCAACTGATATTATATACATGAATCACATACTTGTTAAAGGGCACAGGCTCAACATACATAAAGCGTATCTGACTAGAATAAAATCAATTCAAATAAAACACACAACAAGATCTTTTCATTATTCTACACAGTCTTAGAACAAATAGAAATGTAATAACACAGGGCACATAATCTGCCCTGTGAAGGAAGATGGTGACCAAGTAGACATGGAGACCTAAGTGAGGTATGAACTAGTAGTACATTCCACTACAGTGACCTAAACCTAAAGGGGGAGTGGACACGTGGAACAGCCCAATATTCAGCTTGGTCATCAAGCCTAAACTGGTTTGAAACCCACCTTCAGATCAATTACAAAAAGCAATATGTTTTGTAGCCGATGCAGAGCAATCATAAATATAAATACACATTTGTAAAATACCATTATCAGTTAACAAATTGTAAAGAATATATACAGCTATAATATATATTAGTTACAATAATTTGTGGGAAACCCATTTTAGAAAGTGATGTGCGTGTGTGATAATTATAGTTGTGTGCAACATGGGAATGATAGGATAGCTGAGGGCAGTGAAGGATGTTAGAGCTTTTGAGCAACTGGAAGAAGGTATGTTAGGTAAAAGATTACTTGAGTGAGCAGTATAGATTAGTGCAGCAGATCCTGCCACATGAGTGACAGTAATAGTGTTACGAGTAGAAGAAAAACAGTGACGCAGTTCATGTTAGGTGATGTGATTGGAGAAAAACAAAGTGACGCAGTTCATGTTAGGTGATGTGATTGGATGAGCGGCAGTGACATTTGACTGATCAGAGGAGGTGGGTCTTTAGAGGACCCTTTCGTTTAGGATAATATCAGCTGTCTTTTATCAGTTGGGGAATACTTTCCCAGAGTTTTGTTTTGAGGGTTGCAGAGTGGTTGTGTGGCTTATGAGGCAGTCAGAGGAAGGTTGTCTAATTAGTTTAGCTGCTAGATAAGAGAAGGTCTGGTTGACTAGGAGTCTGATAGTTGGGATCCTAGGAGAAAGTCAACCCTTTGTTGAAGATGGATCCATTTGCTTTTTTAGTGTCTTATAGTACTGTTCATTTCAAAGAGAATGAGGGATAAATCCAGAATTGTTACTTATCATTATTTAAATGTTTGTAAAGTTTGTTTTGATGCTGACGCTTTTAAAAGGAGGCCATATACAAGATGGTGGAATAGAATGCCTTTTCTATCGCTGTTCTTGAAGTTTTAGTAAGAAATGGGGAATTTTATTGACCCAATATAGGAAAAGGTTAATCTTTTTCCTTATGTAATCAAGGTGAAGGAAGAAGTTAAGGGAGGTATTCAGCCAAATCCCAAGGTATTTAAAAGAGGATGCGTTTTCCATGGGGGTGTTGTTTGTGGTCATAGATATGAAAAGTATTTTGTTTGGGGGTGTGCGTGCCAGAAATCATAGTTTTAGTTTTGCTGGACTTAAGAAGAAGGCTTCTGTTGGAGATCCAGTGGACCATGGTTAGGACATCTGCTTGCAGGTCTTTTCAGAGGTTGGGTACTCAATTGTTTGTGAAAACAGTACCATATTATCTGTAGAGAGTAAGAGGAAGAGATAAGGAGGCCAATGGGAAATGTATTTATAAATACGGAAAGTACCAGAAGAACAGGTACACTTTAGTTTAATTAATTGATCTGATTGTAGTGGATGTCTTTGTAAATACTTTAGTTGTTTTGTTGAATATTATAATAATACCTATTTTTAATTACTTGTATAAAATTGTTATGATATTTCTCTTATATGTTAAAACAATAAACCTGTTTTGAAAAAAAAAGAAGAACAGGTACACAACCTTGTGGTACTGCTTTGTGAAGGAGGACTGATTGTGAACTCAAGGAATGAGTTTGATGGAAAAGTAGTGACTGGTGAGGTAGTTCTAAAACAGACAGGGAATATTAGGTGGTGGAGGATGACGTTGTGGTCAGAGAGGCTGAAGGCTTTTGTAAAATTGATAAACATGGCATCAGTAGGGTGGTCTCTACCCATTGCTAGTAATATTTCATTGGTTAGGGTCCACAGGGCTATGAGTATGCTAAAACAGGACCAGAACCAATGTTGTTTATGGGAGAAGAGGTTCTAAGTAGTGATGTGTTGGGTAAGTTGAACATCGATAATTATTTCAAGCAGTTTGCCTAGAGTGGCATAATATTTTATTTTAGAAAGAGACTGAAGATGTGTTGCAGGGGAGGTAATGAGGAAGTCCTTGCAGTGGTACAGAAGTCAGGGATACGAACCATCTGTGTCTGGTGGGATGGCAGTTTTTTATTTGTTGCAGAACAGATTCTAAGTCACATGTTTTTACTTATTTAAAGTACAACTGAGTGATACAGAGAGGTAGAGAGGTAGTTCTGCAGGGCGGAGCATCTGCAGGTGTGTTTGAGAGGGCAGGCTAGAGAATTCAGAGAGGAAGCCAAAGGGAGAGAACATAAATACTGCAACTGTTTGTAGGTTGTTTTAAATATTCCTCCCTGTGAATTGATTCACTTCTTTCCAGAACTGTTTTGGTAATTTAGCTAAGGATTTTTGAAATGTTTTCATTTGTTAGCTTTTGTGTCATCATAGTGCATTGTCAAGTTTCTGAGCTGGATGTATTGTTGCCTGTTGCTAGAGGAGGGGTCAGTTTTCTATGCCTGCAATACATAATCTCTTACATTTTTAAAAGGGATTTCAATTTTCAGTTTAGGAGCTAGCCAATCTTTTTTTTTTTTTGGTTTTCAGAGGAAAGAAATTATACAGAAGAATATGTCTTGGAGTCCTGGTGGGATGTGAGGGTAGTGGTCATAGCTTATGTTTCAAAGCTAGGGGTTGTTTAGGTTTAATATGAAAGACCAGTCTGTGTTGCAGAGGGTTTCTTTAAGTGTTTTTTATGTCTGAGTCTGCCTTTTTGTTGTGGCGATATTAATGTGAAGTTTATTGTGCCATTGTTGCTAACAGATGGAGGGTGAGTGAAAATGCTTGAAATTAGACTGGGGGTTTCAGTGATGATTAGAGCTAGAAGGGAATGATTGTTAGTGAAGAGGTTAGGTCATATGGACTGTTGTAGTAGTTGAGGTTGAAGTCAAACAGAATTGTGCTGATGTCATGCTGGGCGGGGCTAAGCATATTAAACATGAAGTCACCTAAAATAATGGGGTTATTTTTGTTTCCTAGCTGACCTGTAATTTCTTGAATCAGTGTTTGGAATTTATGAGGAGTGGATGGAGGGGGAGGCAGGCTAGTGAGAGGAGTTATGCCTGTAAATAATATATACAAAAGTCCATTATACTTTGTCTTGTTGAAAACCATAACTACTGACATTTATCAGTTGTATTAACCTGTGTTTCAATGCAAGATTTTATCCTAGGACACATGCCACATTTAAAGAAATATTTCCTGTTTTACATAGATGAGATGTCAACTCACATGAATGGGTTATAAGACGTAGTCAATGTGCCAGAATTCCTATTAACAATTCTGGTCTACATTTAAAAGGCTAAAGTGACAAAACCCAGAGGCATAACTTTGTATTGTTCTCCAGTTATTTAGTCAGCCACGATCAGTCAGTAAGTTAAAGTGTCTGCCTAACAGGTGTGCTTTGATGTAAAAAGGCCCCACTTCAGTCATGCATCCCCTTTCATTGGCTGGTACTTTTTTCATACTTAACTTTTGACTCCTGTAGTACACAGGCTACTGCATCCTTGAATTTAATGGGATAATGTACTTCTGATACATATATATATATATATATATATATATATATATATATATATATATATATATATATATATATATATTTATATATATATATATATATATATATATATACTAAATAAATTCCATAGTAAAATCATGGGCCACTAACACTGGTTCAAAGCAGAATAGTCTGCTCAGGTCCCTAAAAGCTCTACCTGCCTCAAGAGAATACTACATTTTGATATGAGATTTTTCTTTTGTGTAATCTGTTCTAGCCTCCATTTTTCTATTTCTATTTTTACTGCTCATCTTCTTTTATGGCATCCAAAATGTAGCTTCCCTCCTCATCAATTTTCTCTTTTTAGCAGTTGTAGTCAGGCCTGCCTGTCTTATAAATCCTAACACAACCTGCACTTTTGGTAAGTGAAACTTCCAGTCCCCTGAATGGATGACCATATCATCTAGGTTTGCATAGTATATTCTGAGTGGGGTGTCAATATTTTATCCACCAAATTCTGAAAGGCGGCTGAGGTTCCACATAGGCCAAATGACAGCAGTGTGTGTGATGAAAGAAGCCTCCAGGTGTTACAAATGCTTTTTTTTTTTTAGTAAAGGGGGAAATCAGCATCTGCCAATGCTCCCTTGTCAATTCTAATGTTGTTAAGCACCTTGCTTTTCTTATGTTCTATGTCAGCTTATCAATTCTAGGCATGTGACAGCCACCATGCCTTAAACTGATAGTCGGTTTTCTAAAGTCATTATAAAATCTGATTAGCTTTAGGACTTCTCTGAAAACAGTGTGACTTCTATTACTCCTAATTTGAATATATTTTGAACTTATCTGATTGTTTCTGTGACCCTGGTACTCTACAAGGTTTCAGACTAACCTTCACTCCAGGTGTTGTCTCTGTTATGCTCTAGCAGTTTATTTCTCCCAGACATTTTTGACAACATTTTATTTCTTAACAGAAATCTTTATTCCTGCATTTTTATGTTTAACAAGGATTCATCTAGCTGTACGTCAGGTAAGGATTCTCTGGTCTCTTATGTGTGAATTTCAGCTACCTGGCTAACAGATTTATAGATTCATAGACTGTTACTAGGCTAATGACCCGGGGGGGGGGGCTTTCTAAGCCAAGCCAAGTTTCCCAAAAGAGTAATTATGTCTTGCATCCAAACAGAACACTGAGGGCCAGGCATTTATAAGCTACCTCTGGCCATAAGGGACATGGGTGCCAGGCCCGGTATAAATTTCCTATTTCCCATCCACTTGTCTAGGTTGCTCTTAAACTGGGTAATAATAGATTAACTCAGCTTCACATGGATGGGAAGCCAGTTCCATAGGAGGGGCAGTCTCTGGGGCACATATCTGTTTCTCCAGCATGTTCTGTTTAAGTTACGGACAAAATTCAGGTCTCCGGACATTATATTTTTGTACTCTTTGACTTATGAATATGTAGGAGATTCATAAGTGTGGGGTTGCTGATGCCTTGTAAGCCAGGCATAGATCACCCCTCAACAATCTACAGGAGACTGAGCAGAGGGGAAAGGGCTTTAAGGCGCTCTGCATAAGGCAGGTTTGTTATGCCTCGTATTCATTTTGTAAGGAACCTTTGAGGTCACTCTACTTGCTCCATATGCTTGGTCAGGTACATACCAAAATGAACATTGTACTCTATGACTTGTCTGATAAGGGTGCTGTACAGTGGGATAATGACCTCTTTGGACCTAGATGCCATGGTCTTATTTATAGGTTGCACAACATAAGAGGATCTCCTCATCACTGTGGCCATGTGGTGGTTGAAGGTAAGGCTACTGACTACATGCATACCTAGATCCCTGACCACTGTGTTGACTCTTAGAGGTATATTGTCAAATGGTAATTAGCCAGGATGGTTGATTTTCCAAAGAGTACAATTATGCATTTCTTAGCAGAGCTTAAGACCATACTTTTGGCACAATTTATTAGTCAAAGATAGACCTTCTTGAAGGATGCAAGTGTCTTGCAAGGGAGTTGATGATAACCCCCAGCTTGCAATCATCTGCAAACTTAGTCAACCATAAATATTCAGCATTTGTTTCCATTTCACAGAAATAGATGCCAAAAAGGAGCAAGCCCAATATCGAGTCATGGGGGACTCCACTAGTGACTGGCCTCTTGTTGGAGGTGGCCTCACCTATTTTGACCTCCTGGGTCCTATCAGTGAGCCAACAGGCTATCCAGTGGGTGATAAAAGGTTTTATACATAAATTAATTATCTTGTCTATAATGCCTGAGTGGGGTATTGCATCAAAAGCCATGGCCAGGTTGAGGTAAGCTGTGTGCACTGTCCTACCTTCAGCCAATGATTTGGTGACCCTCTCAAACAAATCCACCAGATTTAATAGGCATGACCTTCCTTTAACAAAGCCGAATTGTGATGGGTCCAACGTTTGCAGGTTACCTATGTATTCATTTATCATATCCATGATGATTTTTTCCATGGCTTTACATATGAGGCTGACAAGACATTTGGGTCTGTAGTTAGCCAGATCAGTGATTGGACCTCCTTTGTGCAAGGGAATGACTGCAGCTACCTTCCATTTCTTGGTCACAAAACCTGACTAAAGGCTTCAGTCAAAAAGTGACTAAAGTGGACCAGAGAGGTCATGTTTCATGCTATTTATTAAACATCCTGGGATGTTATCTGGGCTCATCAATGCAGTGCTTTTGAACTTGGAAAGTACACTAATCATCTGTCCTCTAGTAATGGTTAGGGGATTGTGTTATGTGGTATTTCCTTTAGACCACTGAGGGGGAGTGGAGGGAGACATTTCAGCTGAACTTGTCAGTCAAAACGTTGGCAACAGCCTCCAGGTCAGTGTTGGTCATGACATTTACAATAAGTTCTGCACATTGTTGTGTATTTCCTGTGAGGTTACGGACATAGCTATAGAAAGCTTTGTGGTTGCCCTTTGCCTGAGAAGCTATTTTTCTTAACATTTAATCTTTATAGTATTAATTAACCCTCTTAGCTGCTAGATTAGTCAAGGGGGATTTAGTATGTATGGCTTTGTCCCTCCTACGCTTGGCCAAGATTTTTTTCTTTCCTCCCATTTTATAATGTGATTCTACCAGGGAAACTTGTCTTTTGAGATTTTCTTATTCTTAATATGAGTGGGCACAGCTCAGTCTATACAGCTATCAACTGGCTGTACAGAGATTTTGTAAATAGCTCAGTGTATTGTATGGTGTTTAATGGGTTTGGTGGTGCCTGTAATTTAACTAATGTGTTGCTTAGTAGAGAGACATTAGCCTTGGAATAGTTCCTAAAGGTTTTTGGTTTTGCTGGATCCCTGGATTTAATTTTTATTTCAAGTAATATAGCCTTATGGTCAGATCTGACAAGTGAAGATATCACATTACGTAAGGAAGACTGCCCCCCCCCCCACGTTCATGCGTACAAGGTCAAGGATGTTTGTACCCCTCATAGGAGAATGGACCAAATGTTCCAGGATGTTGGTATTAATAAAGTTTAGGAATCATTGGGCTTGTGTAGTAGAAGTGGTGTAGAATTCCCAATCTACAGAGTTGAGGTCCTCCATGAATATTGCATTGGGTTGAATGGTGAGGGACTCTAGTACTTTGAGATAGGTAATATGGGTTTCCTATGACATGGAGGGGGAACTATATGTTGCAAGGATGCAGTATGACACCCTGCTTCTGGTGAGTTGCACATGTATGGGTTCCAGTGAGTCATACACTTTAACTAGTCTGGATGTGAGATTATTCTTAATATAGACTAACACTTCTCCACCGTTAGTTTGCTCCTTTGCAGTAGCTGGTCTAAAAGTGTGAAAGGCATTATTACCTTGCATTGCTGGGGTACTCTCAGTGACTTTACTCCATGTCTCCATTGCCACACAGGTGTCTACCCTCTTCAGGTAGAGGAAGGCTTGCAGGGATTGAGTTTCTTGTTAAGCCTTCTATCACTGCACAGTACCACCTTCAGGTATTCCTTCACAGGTTCAGTTAAGTTGGCAGGTTTATCAGTTTGGCATTGCCTAAAAAAGGCACAATGGGGATTCAACAGGTCTTTGCCAATATCCAAAAGCCTAGAGTGGATAAGTGCAGCCAATCCTTGGAAAGCAGCGTGGTCTATCAACCATGTCCTCCCAGGCTGTCAATATTGTACCCCCCCCCCCTTTGATTGACACCAAAAGCTAAGCCAATTGTTAAAATCAATAATTTTCTATTGATAAAGGTGGCATCATCCTTGGAGAAGGTAGTGTGCGGCTCAGTGCTAGGTTCATACCTACCTGAGACACATAATCAGTGAGCTCAATCATGTTTCACTTCATATAGTCAAGGGAGGTGCATCTCAGGTCATTAACACCTACAAGAACTATGACACACTCATACTGGTACCTGTGGTTCAATGACCAGAGTGCCTGGGTGATTTGATGGATCCTAGCCCCAAAAATGCAGCTAACTGTGACTCTCTCTCCTTACTCAGTCTGGAGAGGGGGGGACATTGGTGTGCCTCACTGTAGAATCAACAAAGACCAGCCTTAAGGGCTTAGCAGTGGATGTATTGGATACAATGTTACTATGTGTAGCTGTGGATGGTGTTTTAAAGGAGTGTTTATGTGATGGTTGAGGACCCTTTCTTTGACTGCACTGTGCAGGATGTCTTACTGTTTAAGAAGGTTACCTGTAAGTGCCTCAGCATAAGTAGTTTTACGTGTAGGGGCTTTACCCTGTGCAATAGACATGGTGCAAGTGTCACTGCCAACCCCTATAGGATTAATTTTGGTTGTATGAGAGAGCTTTGCCTCCAGCGTTAAAGCATATTTACAGCTCTTGCATACACTATCTGTTTTATTAAGAATAAGTAGGTTGTCAATATACATGAGAAAATTGCTACAATGTCTCAGAATACCCATCTCAACCAGACTGATCACAGAGAGAGTCAGGAAGTGCATATCTATGGTCACTGATCTAGTAGGCAGGAGTGAGGAAAACATAAATACTGAACAAGTCAATAAGACAGCAACTTGATGAGCAACTCTCAGCTATGAGCAAACTAGATGCTCCAGTAGTGAAATGAAATCTGTCTTGACAGCAATGCCACAAGACTACAGACCAAGCTGAAGAAAGACACTTACAGTAACAGGCACAATAAGCCTTCACCAGCAATTCCCAGCTCAGAAGGGTAAAGGCTACCCTCTCCACTCACAAAAGTGTAGACCACAAACTTTCTAATGTAAAATAACTGCTTTAGAGCCCAAGTGCTTAAACCACAACTAAGACAATTTCAGAGTAACAGTCACAATACGCCTTCAACCAGCAATTCCCACATCAGAAGGATGTAGGCTATCCTTTCCTGCCACAAGTGTTTAGCCCACAAACCTTCCTAATGTAAAATAACTGGTTTGGAGCCCAAGTACTTAAATCAGAACAAAGGCACCTAGAATAACAGCCACAATAAGCCTTCACCAGCAATTCCAAGCTCAGAACAGTGGAGGCTACCCTTTCCTCTCACAAGACTGCAGAACACAAACCTTAATGTAAAATAACTGGCCTGAAGACCAAGCACTTAAACAAGAATTAAGACACTTTTTAGAATAACAGACACAATAAACCTTCAACCAGCAACTCCTAACTTAGAAAGATGTAAGCTATTTTTCCTACCACAAGAATGTAGACTACAAACCTTCCTTATGTAAGATAACTAGTTTGAAGCCCAAGTGCTTAAATCAAAACTAAGAGGCTTAGAATTAACTGTTACAATGTAATCAAGCAAAAATGCATTTCGTCTTCACATTGTAGTGTAACTCACTTGTAGGTTCATAGATTAATATTAGGCTAACTGCTCTTGTGGGCCATTTTAAGCCTAGCCAATTACCCTGTGTGAGACTCAAACCCTGCACTCTGTGTCTGTAAGGTAAACACCTTAGCCATTATGCCAATTTCCCTGTAGCTTTATTATTTCCATGACTATAATGTGATAAATGTGATCTGTCTGTCTCATTCCTGGTTGTACAACTTTGCATTTCCTAAATTTAGCCTTTCAAGTCACCTCAAAGGACCTAATCACTCAACCAGAAATGTTTCTCTGTGGAGGGTACTAACACTAATACCTGATCCCCTGGGTTACGTGCCCTAAGGCAGGCATTCATACTACAGACCGATTGCATTTCTTGGCCTTTCTACATGTGTTCCCCTACTATGGCCACAACCAGCTTAAGACTGTCTTGTAAACTAATGTAATGTGCTATTACACTTTTAAATGGTGTCTTCTCTCCTTCCTAACTCTCTTTAGCAACATCAAGCAGTGTTTGTTGATGTGTGACATACAACACATCATTGTACAATGTTAATTTCTAGTTTTCCCCAAGTCTATTTAGCAATATCAAGTAGAATTCTCAGATGCCTACCATTCAATGGCCCAGATGGTGTACACACACCATTAATGTCTGTGATAACTCAGTTATTGCAAACATCAAGTAGGGCAACAACTAATGCCAGTTACTACCATCTGCTTCAGTTACTTGCTTCCTAAAGGCTGGGTTTGGTTGGTAAGTACCTTCAGGAATGTATAGCAGCGCCACATCTATAATAATAAACTTATCAGTAGTGGCAACTTTTAAATGAAACAAAAAGCAGTCACTTCTTATAGATTTTAGCACACTCCTCTATGTTGTAGATTACTAAAAAGACGCAAAGTACTTTCGAGCCATCTAAGTTATGTATACTGCTAGATGGCACATAATACCACCGTTTCTGCCTGCTGCTAACAGCGGATGTATTTCCGAAGACAATGGACCCAGAAACAACTGAAAATATAGCTTTAATTTAGTTAACAAGTACTTCTACTCAAGGCTGCAAAGCGAATTTTGAAAAATGTATATTCTCGCCAACAGAAAAATTATGTCTACAACAGCTTTCTCCACCACTTAAGAAAAAGTACACATATAAAGCAAACTCGTCAGCCAGCCACAGCTTAGAATAGCATTACTTGTGTATAAGAATAAATCACACAGTTGATCTCATAATTATCCAATAACCCAACCTGAAAGAATCACTCCTATAGCTAGTTCACAGCATTACGTCACTGCTCCGAAAACTATTTATTTACATCATACAAAGGCATTACATCATAGCATTACGTCACTGCTCCTAAAACTATTTATTTACATCATACAAAGGCATTGCAGATGCTTTAAAACCAGGGTACTAAGAAATGTAGTATTTACACAACATTTACATCACATAAACAATCAATATCCCAAAAGCAACAATAAGTAAAACTACTCCCCTAAACATAGCTATAGGAAGACTTTGATTTTTGACAATCTTCTACTCATAAAATTGCAGTTGTCATGTGTTTCATCAGACCACAGTGCAATAGTTGTCCTGCTTGATTTCCTGGAGGGTAAAACTGGGTTGGCAGGAAGAGTTCTTCTACTTAAAGTGACCGGTCACTCTTGCATGACCTGCCTTTTTCACCACCGTATGTGGTGTATAAATCAGATTACGAACTTCATTGACAGTGAAAACTTTTAATCCACTTTAAAAGAGTAAAAGTTGGAAAAAGCATTTTCCCCAGTGCCAGTGCTACTGAGGAGTAAGAATGACCTCTAACCTCAGTAACCAATTCAGGGGGAAATGGGGATTGTATACATAGACTTTAATGGAACATGCCGGCATGAACAAAGACCCATCCATTAAAGTCGATGGACCTCTGCCTGACATGATGTCACCCTGTAAGAGCATTACATTTATTTGGGCTGTGGTTTCAATAAAATTCTTATGATGCTCTTTATTGAAAAAATGGCCAGAATAACTGTGGGTAGCCTATGGCAAAATGCACTGAAACACTTAACTCATCAGAAGTCGTAATGCAGTAGCCCACTGTGACAAAATACTTTAATTTGGGGATTAGTTGCAGTGCTTATTTTACTGTTGATTTCCATGTTTGTGTTGTAAGAAGGCTGTGCTGTGGTCAGTATTTGCTGTGACTGTGAACGCAGAAGGCAAGGGAATTAGCCCTTTTCAATATGGCATTAGTATATAAAGTTGCAGACGAGGGGGGTGCAGAGCCACTTTTCATCATCATCCCCCCTTTTCCCATTTTGCTACATGGGGTCAGGGAATTGTGTTCACTGTCACCATCTCTCTCGATTCAACACCACACACCTGCCTTCTTCGACACTCATGTCTGACTGTCGCAGATCTTCTTTCACACAATCCATGCCCCTCTTTGCTGGATGTCCTTGTCTCCCCTTATCTTCCCTTCCTGTCTGTCCCAAATCTTCTTCACTAAACTGTCTTCTACTTTTCTGCACATGTCCAAGCCACTGTAATCTGTTCTCTTTGATCTTTTCTGCAATTAGAGCCACTTTGGCTTCTGCTCTTAAGTCATCATTTCTTCGCCTGTCCCACAAAGTGTGCATCCTACCACACTTCTCAGGCACTTCATTTCCATTATCTCTAGCTTCTTCATCTACTCTGCCTATACTACCCAGGTTTCTGTACCATGCAGTAGTACTGGTCACACCACTGTCTTATACACCTTACTTTTCAGCTTCTTTGACATTCTTCTGTCAAAGACTACACCTGACACTCTATGCTAGTTGGCTGCAGCCCCTCTGATTCTAGCTTTGACCTCTTCATTCAGACTTCCCTTCTACTCATCCACTCCTCCCAGATACTTGAAGCTGTTTACCTGTTCCACTACCTTCCCTTTCACCCCCAGTTCTCATCTTCTTCTGATTTCCACAGTTTGCTGCCATTACCACTGTCTTATCTGTGCTTAGTTTCATCCCATGTGCCTTCAGTTTTGCATTCCATTGCTCTATCCTTTGCTGAAGTTCTAGCTCAGAGTCTGCCTGTACTGCCACATCATCTGCATACAGTAACATTGTTGATCCATCCCCTCCAACCTGTTTGCTAATGTAGTCCATCACCAGTATGAACAGCAGTGGGCTCAGGGCTGAACCCTGGTGTACACCTACTCCCACGGGAAACCCCTTCTGTGAGGCTAGACGCTGTTCGTACTTGAGTTATTGGGTCCTTGTGCATAGCCTGTACTAATTCTACCAATGTTTCTGGGACTTCAAACCACCGCAGTACTGCCCAGATTAGCTTTCTTGGGACCTTGTCATATGCTTTCACCAAGTCTAGGAATGTCCAGTCAGACTCTTTCTTCCTCTCTAGCTTCTTCTCAGCTATCCATCTCACTGCAAATTTCGGGTCAGTTGTGCTGCATCCTTATCTGAATCTGAACTGCTCATTTCCCATCTTACATTGGACTGCTCTGCATATTCATTTATAAGTCACTCTCTCCAGAACTTTCATGCAATGTGATAGGAGTTTGATGCCTCTGTACTGCCCACAGTTGTGGATGTCACCTTTGTTGTTGTACACTGGCACTAGTATGCTTATTCTCCAGTCATCTGGGATACACCTTTCTCTCCACACTGCTATGAGTACCCTCAGGAGCCATTTCACCCCTATCTCACCCAGCATCTTTATCATATCTGCTGTGACTTCATCTGAGCCTGCTGCTTTTTCTGACTTAATTTTCCTTAGTGCTATTAACTTCTTCTTCTAGGGTGGGCCCCTCTTCTTCTTTCATTGTAGGCTGTGTCTGGGACAGTACAGCTTCTGTGGGTTTTTCTTCATTCAGAAGTTGCTGGAAATACTCCTTCCATCTGCCTTTGATGTCCTGTGGGCTGGTGAGCAGGTTGTTGCTGGCATCCCTTATGAAGGGTGTCTGACTATCTTCTTTATCCTTCTGTCTTTGCCTTGCAGCCTGATATAGTTTCTTTGTACCCCTTACTGAGTCACTTTCTAGAAGTTGGTACAGTGCCTCCGAGGCCCTATTCTTTGCTATTGCAACTCCTTTCTTAGCTTCTTTGTTAGCCAACCAGTATTCCTTC
Organism: Protopterus annectens; assembly: GCF_019279795.1. NCBI lineage: Eukaryota > Metazoa > Chordata > Ceratodontiformes > Protopteridae > Protopterus > Protopterus annectens. Next base: position 1,362,550,861 of record NC_056747.1, read on the forward strand.
CTTGCCTGGTCGATCTTTTCTGCCTCCCACTTTTTCCTGCACTCCTTCTTTCTTTTGATGACTTCCTGGACTTCTGCATTCCACCATCAAATTTCCTTATGTACCTTATTTCCATACCCGACTAGACCACATATCTGTTCTATAGTCCTCACATATGCTGTTTTGAGGCGCTGCCATTCTTCATCAACTCCTCCTCTTCTTTGGGTGCTAGAGCCCTGAGTAATTCCTTGAACTGCGTACTTTCTAACCAGCCAACCTCCAGGTCTTCAGCCTCATATCTGCTGACCTTAGAGCCTTCTCTGACCACTGCTTGCAGCTGATTGTGACAACCAGTGGTTTATACTGTGGGCAGTCATAGATTCTTCCCCAGTGCCTTTTCCTTACTAGGAGGAAGTCTACCTGAGTTGCATGTTGGCCACTCTTGTATGTTATCTTGTGACTCTCTCCTTCTGAACCATGTGTTGGCTACTATCAAGCTATTTGCTAGATAGAAATCTAGATTGGCCTCTCCTTCTTCATTCCTGCTGCCCCACCCATGTGGACCCAGGCAGTCCTTGTATCCTCTTCTGTCTGTCCTGATATGTGCATTCAAGTCATCCATTATCAACATCAATTCATGTTGTCCTGCTTTATTTAGTATGTCCTACAACTGCTGTCTGAATGCGCTCTTTTCCTCACTATCGCAACCCTGTTGTGGGGCATAGGCTGAGATTATGAATACTGCCCTATTATTATATGAGATCTAATTGCCATGAGTCTGTCACTAATTCTGATGATATCCCTCACTGCATTCTAAAGCCTCTGTCTCACCACAATTCCCACACCACTTCTAGTCTGTCCCCCTCCTAAGTAGTAGACTCTGGATCCCAAGCCAAGTGGCTCTGCTGCACTGCCCTTCCATCTCATTTCTTGGATATGTAGGATGTACAGCCTCTTCTGTATCATCATGTCATCCACTTCCAAGCTGCGTCCCGTCAGTGAACCCACATTAAGTGTAGCAGTTCTTAGTTCATGTTTGGCAGGTTGATTGGTTTTACGTCCAGCTTTCACTCTACAGAGCTATCCCAGATAACCTAAGCTGGGCAACTAGACACCGGTTGGCCAGTAGCATATTGACCCATGGCTTCTGGGCTTTATGGCGGGCACACACTGGCCAATAGGGGCACAAACACTCCTCCCACTGTTAGCAGTGGTACCTGTTCATAGGTTGGAGTAGGCCAGGTCCTCAACCCACTTATCACTAGTAACTACCCATGCCCATTTGGCGACATTAGTCAACATGACTGAATCACCTAGAGCCATATTTTACACCATCGAGTGGCTAGCCCTGCCACAGTGCACAGTCTGTGATCCATGTTCTCCTACCTTGAGGATACTGCACACAACAGTAGATGCCCCAAAGCGCTTGGTCTGTACAACTCTTTCCCCCATAGGGCACCATGTAGAGTCTGTGCTGCTGCCCACAGCTCTATTCATTGGTGAGTTTGAGATGGAAACACTCAGCATGTTTTTCAGAGGTGGGAGGAACCCCATAGAGACACAGGGAGAACATGCAAACTCCAAACAGGCATTTCCGGCAGTCAGGATCGAACCTTGTACCTTGTGCATTGAAGGCGAAGACCTTAACCATTATGCCAACTAGTCTCCCACTTCTACCCCATTCAAAAATCTTGTTTCTGTAGTTTCACAGGTTTTCAGGGTGTTTGATGGTTTGTGTTCTAATCTATTTTGTCATTCGATGGATATATGTATGTATGTATATATACATATATATATATATATATATATATATATATATATATATATATATATATATATATATATATATATATATATATACATATATATATATACATATGCAAAAAAAGATCACAATTCCCCCAGCACAGCGCAATCAATCATGCTAAGCTAAGATGCAGTCTACAAAAGTAAAACACTGTATAAGTACAACATACTAAAACAATAATAAAACACACATTTATCTAAGACTACCACAGAAACTCTGTTGCATAAAGGCATCAATTATTCCATCAGCCCAAACAATCTAAGAAAAATTATGCACGGGGCATTATTGCTTATATATTTGTATGTATGTGCCTTTGAAGTGTCGGAGTTGACACCAAACCGCTTCCTCTTGTGAGAATGTTTAAGGCTGTGCTGTTTGAAATCTGCTTATATTTGTAAAGTGCTGTGTTAATTATATTTAAGCCACCTCATGTGCTTCCACTCACATTTGCCAAAATCACTTTAGCTGACAAGCTGGACAAGCAATTGCCAGAAGCTATCAGTCTTAGTACATGTCAGACAAAACTTACTTCAATTGAAATGTAACGTGCCTTTTCAACTTCATTGTTCAGTATAAATCATCTTCTCAAATTTAAAACCAGAAGAAAACCAAATAACAAAATGTAAATAAAATAAAATAAATAAAAAAGTATAAAGAAATACTTAAAACTACTTTTCTCTCCTCCATACTTAATCAGGAAGAGAATTAAAATTGAGCAATAAAGTAATAAATATATATCTTGTAATACAAATATATTAAATACCGTCATATGATTATTTTTGTTTAAAAATAAAATATACTTACCTTTGCTTTTTACTCTTCACAGAGTTTGGCATGCCTCAAAACCATCTATTACATTTAAAAAAGAGTTAAAGAGACTATGTAATCATTGCCATACCAATCCATTACTAAAATACACAATATGGACTATTTTATCAAAATAAACAAAAACTTGCATGTGCACAAAAAATGCAACATAACATACAATATCAACAAACACAAAGTCTGATTTGCAAGAATGATAATATCCTCCAAGATGGGTAGAGAAATAATTAAGTTCAAGAGGTGTGGAAACATTCTGCATGATCTTTTGTGCCCACACCATGCCCACCCTTGTAAGGCAGTATTGTTTACACACACACACACACACACACACACACACACACACACACACACACACACACACACACACACACACACACACACACACACACACACACACACACACACACGCACACAGATACATGCACACACACCCACACACACACTCACACACACAGACACACATGCACAAGTTTATGTCGAGTGCTCAACCTCTCAAGCACTTAAATAAAAAAAAAATAATGTCTATTTATTTATTCTTTGTTTACTGGGTTATTCCCACTATGCTAGTAGCATCTTTCAAGGAAGACTGAAGATGGTATTTATACTTCTAGGAGAAATTTGGCTAGGGCACTGGAGAACCTCCCCTACTCTTTTCAATAGGTGCAGTGTGATCTTTTACATCCACCTGAGCTACCACCAACTCAAGCAGATGGGGCGCTGGTTTAACATGTCATCTGAAGGCTGATATACTCAGGAGTACAGCATCCCCCCCTTAGGCTGCACTACAGTGTCAGCAGTCCATCTTCCTGGTGTGGGAACAGAACCCACAGTCTACTGCACCAAAGGCAAGTGTGCTACCTGTTCTGCTACAAAAAAAAAAGACAGACAGATTCAATAAACCCTACATGGTCTGTTTACACTGTGTGTGGCACGCATATCGTAGCACACTGTTTTGGATTCAGTAAGCAGCTCTACATGGTGTGTAGAGCCAGGCAAACAAGGTAAGACCACGGCATGCAAATTACAGCATAAGCAGCTGAACTGTATACTAATCAACCAATCCGAGATGGAAGAGCTATTCGACAAGCTAAAAAGCAACCGTGTAGACTCAGTGCTGGTTTTTCCTGCAAATTCCAAAACCTATTGAAATACAGCCACGGAAAGGAGTCTATACAGAAACAATGTTAGGGACCACTGTTGCTTTAATTCATGTGTATGTGCAACAGGCTGAAGTCTGTGCTGCTGCTGCTAACAGACCAAGGCCAAGAAGGAGAAGAGCTTTAAGGCCTCATTTAACTTATCATAATCTACACAGCATGGAAATTGTAAAGTACTACAAGGTGGATACAGACATACTACAGGAACTCGGCAAACTCTGTCATCCTGAACTCAGAGCCAGGGCAAACCGAGGGGAACCCATACCAGTGAGACAAGGGTATATGTAGCACTTGGAATTTTAGCTATGGGTACCTTTCACAGACTAACAGGTGACATGCTGGGGGTGTCACCGGCATCAGCATTGAGGATCCTTCATCAATTCTTGACCGCTATGCTCCAACATGCCAGTGACCACATATATTTTCCCTGTCTTCTAAGGACATGGCCAAAAATATGTAGTTCTACCCTGTAGCACACTACCCTGAAGTACTGAGTGCCATGGATTGCATACATATACCGTATTTCTTTGTAAATAAGACCTAACCAGAGAATAAGGCCTAGCATGGTTTTCCAGGGTGGTCAAGATATAAGCCCCGGTTAAGATCAACAACACACAATGGACATGTTGAATTATAAATTAATATTATTAACACCTGTTAACTGAGTTTATCGTACTCTGCTTGCCATTTTCGGACCATTCGGACACCCAACTTCTTCTCTTTGCAGAAAGTCGTAAGATTTTTTCCCTGGAAGTCCTCCACGATTCTTACTGTAACCCTAATCATCACTCACACTTGACAGTCGAGTCCTTGACCCATAAACAATAGCAGGTGTACTTTGATCGCTCAAAGTACAGACAACATGCGTAAAGTGCGCACACTTGATAACGAATGGCTGTGGTTGTGTCTTCTCTTCTTAACCAGCACCATTTTGTGTTGCCACTCCAGTCTCGTAAGTCTTCAATTAACCCCCCCCCTAGACAAGATGATTGCAAAAAGAAAGAGCTATTCCATCGATAACAAGAAATGAATCATGGAGGACTGCCTAGGAAAGAATCTGACTGCTTTCTCCAAAGAGAAGAAGTTAGATCTCTGAATGGTCCGAAAATGGCATGCAGTGTACGATAACCTCAGTGAACAGGCCGACGAGGGAAATGCTAAGAAATGCAAGTGTGGATCAGGTCAGCAATCATTATTTCCTGAGCTGGAAGACATCATCTGTGAATGGATTGCTAACAGGAGAGCAAAGGCTTTGATTGTGCGCAGGGCTGACATTCAAGCATTTACCCTTGCAATGGCACCACAGTTAGAAATATCCCCAGAAGAATTCAAAGCATCATAACATTGGCTGGATGGCTTCCTTCAGCGATATGGACTGTCTCTAAGAAGATCAACAACACTGTTCAAGCTGGAAAATACTGAAGTTATTAAACGTGCACTTGCGTTCAAGTCCTTTGTTGATGGCATCAACTTTTCTAAATACCAACTCTCCAACATGATTGCTATGGATGAAACTGCAGTGTTTATGGGCCAAGGATCTCAAACAACAATTGATCAGAGGGGTGCCTCATCAATCTACATTCCCTCCACTGGTTATGAGAGTGCACGTTAGCTGTATTTTGACAGTTCATCTAGATGGAAAGAAAACCCCACCTCTAATCATTAGTAAGGGCAAGAAAGATAAGATTGAACGTGTTTCTGGCATTTACATTCTTGAAACCAAAAAAGTCTGGTGCACACAAGCAGTTATAAGGAAGTGGGTCAATGTAATGCTGCCACTTGTTTTGCGAGGTGGCGAAAGAGGTCTACTAGTTGGGGATTCAACCAGCACTCACCGCGCTAAAGAAATGAAGAAGTTCCTTGCATGGAGAAGAGCAGATCAAATAATGATTCCCGCACGAGTGACTGCCTATCTCCAGACTCTTGATATTGCAATAAACAAGCCATTCAAGGACCATTTGCGCATGGAACTTAATGACTACACTGAAAATAGAATGGAGAGAAATCAGCATGGAAACTTTGTGAAGCCTAGCCTGCAAGAGGTCGTAACTTGGGTGAAAAAGCCATGAGATAAAATCACTGACAGCTGTGCTGCCAGGGCACTACGATCAGGCTACTTGGACAAGCAGTGCTCATTTAAGGAGAGCTATAATGCTAGGCATGACAGATTGGGGCCAATGGTTCTACAGGAAATGGAGTCGCAAGAAATTCAGGCTGAAATTGGGGGGTTGCAGACTTATGACAATGTTCCAGAAAAAGATGACATGACTGTATTTGAATAACTGTGAAAGCGAAGGTGTAAATATTCTGAAGTTGAAATGTTTGTTGCACTGTTTATGTAGAATTCTTACACAACTGTTAACACGTTACTTAGAACTGTTGTCCAATAACAGAAAAGTATGAAATAAATGTCGATTTGTGTACATGAAGAAATGTCGATTTGTGTTCATGAAGAAATGTCGATTTGTGTTCATGAAGAAATGTCGATTTTTGTACATGAATAAATGAATAAAGGTAGCTTGTTGTTCAGTGGGGGTAAATAAGCCACCCCCTGATAATAAGCCCTAATGCATATTTTGGCAGGGAAAAGAGTATAAGACCCGTCTTATTTTCGGGGATATACAGTAGAAATTAAGGCACCAGCAGGAAACAGGGAAGGGTTTACATAAACAGAAAGAGCTTACACTCCATTAACTGCCAAGTCACATGTAATGTCAATAGAATCATCTTGAATATGTGTGCTGGACACCCAGACAGTTACCATGACTGACATATCTGACACACTTTTTCCACCTCCCAAATGTATCAGAAGTTCACTAGGGGGGGGATATCCCACAGGGTCTTTTACCGGGGCATGTAGGTTATGCGCTGCAACCATGGATGATAACACCCATCAGAAATGCACACACACACCCACTGAAGAATGGCATAATGAGGCACAGGCTCAAACCAGAAATATCACAGAGCACACGTTTGGGCTGCAGAAGTTGTGGTTCCGGTGCCTAGATACATCTGGGGGTGGCCTGCAGTACAATCCACATACACGTACTAAAATATTCGCTGTATGTGCCATGCTATACAACATCATCCTGAGAAAACTGCTTCAGCAGGATCAACAAGGGGAAGAGGCACACATCCCACCACCAATGGCAAGGTCACCACAGTCACAGGCAGGTGAGGAGTCAGAGGGGGAAGCAGCAGCTGCTGTCGGTATAGGAAGACGTAGACGTGCTCAATATGCCCTCCCATTGGCTAAGAGGCAACACACAGCACTCTCACTCACCACCTTGGGGGCTAAAACCTTCCTCCTATGCACATACATACAGTAACACTGATGCCAGGCAAGGCTCACAACCATTATCTACCCATGCAATGGCTGTGTACTGCTTGCATCAGACAGAGTCAGCCCTGAACTAAAACTGTTGCAACTGCTATATTTATAAAGCAAGTGCTGAACCTGGAGTGTATTGTGCAAAAATACGAATGAATGGCATAGACTTGGATGTTGTTACTTGGTAGTGTAAGCAAGTAAAAGGTGGGTGATTTGTACAGAAATAACTTTAACATGTGACAGCAGAGACTTAAGTGACTTATATGTGTCCATTATTAAGAGTAGCCCTCAGGCATCAAAGATTCACACAGTCATACCTCTCAAAAGTACTGATGGTCACCGAATGCCCTCTGTTTAGCACCAAATGTTTGTACTGGAAAATCATTAAAGAGAGAAGTTAGAAAGTAATGAGACACATTTCAGTTTCAGACTTCACAACCCTCACAAGATCATTAACAAACTGATGCAAAAAAAGTTTGATGCTATCAACTGTCTAACTTTCTGAGACCAATATAAGTCAAATGTACAATTATCAATTCAACATCACAAATGCAGATATACTAAGCACTAAGTCAGCTAAGCACCCTAAGCATCTGACACAAAGCTTATGTATCCCTGAATCCAAAAGCAGAAAACAAGGATATGGCACAATTATCATCACTTACACAGGATGCTGTTGGGGGCGCAGGAAGACTAGGATGACACAAAAGGTCAGTGAGCATGTATAAGAAAAGGAAGCAGGCAAACATTCAGATAAAGTAAAAGTAACAAATGGCCAGTGAGACAAAATGAGTTTTAAGCTTCACTACTAAACCATATAACTGTTTTGTGTGCATCTATATAGGTCCTCCAGGTGAAATTGGTATGTGAGTGTCTGCAAGAACACAGCCAAGCTCTGTGCTGGCTTTACATCTTGGTATGTTGGACAGGTGTGAGCCATGCATGGCAGAGGTGGCAATTCATCACTGTACCAAACCATGAGAACTGGCTCTGCCAAAAGTTGCACTGGCACATCCATGCCCACGGTAAGATGCACTGCTGCTACATGAATGTGACTGGTGTTTGCTAGAGAAGCTCCTCTCACAAGGATGCCCAGGACCATGACCCCATTTCCTGCCATGAGTGGGTGTGGACAGCTCAACCACTGGCAGAGCAGTGGAAGTACTGCCACTATGGGAGTGTGATCTGGCATGGCCACATTGGCTAACAGCAGATGATGTGGCTGACCTATGCCCCAAGGATCTTGTTCCCCTCACAAGGGACATTCCATCACAGACACCCCCCATTTCAATGTGTTATTCATCCTATCCACTGAATCAGCAACATGGTGGCGGTAGTCATGCATGTCAGCCTGTGCCACATTTACAACCCTAAGAATTTCTCTGAAGCACCTATGGGAATGTGCCTGTACCTCCATGATGGCCATAAACTTATGTTGAGTGGCACTGGAAGAGACACCTAGATCAGAAGGAGGATGGACAGCAGGCCTCCTCCAAGCACCCCTAAGAACGCTCTTGCGTGGCACCTTGTTCACACTTTGGCTATGGCCAGGGTCCCCAGGCACTGAAGCCACAGTAACTACACTTCCCTGACTGATTGTCTCACCCTCCACCCGTCCAATATCTGAGGTCTCAGTGGAATGGGTAGGCATAGGCCTACTGGACGTGTCCAATGGAATTACAGCGGATGGCTGTATGTTAACCTCAATATCAGATTCAACCTCTGCACCCCCGACTGTGCCTATGTTTGGCTACAACCACCATCAGAGTCTGCTGATACTTTGACATCAGGTGGTAGAAGTCCCACACTTCCACTGTCTGGATCACATGTAATGATAAGCAATAAGCACAAGAAAACATTAATACATACACTATTATAGTCCGATACATGCTAACAAACTAACAGTGATGCCAATATTACAGACACTATAACACAACAGTCCTGACATGCTAACAAACTAACAGCGATGCCAATATTACAGACACTATAACACAACAGTCCTGACATGCTAACAAACTAACAGTGATGCCAATATTACAGACACTATAACACAACAGTCCTGACATGCTAACAAACTAACAGCGATGCCAATATTACAGACACTATAACACAACAGTCCTGACATGCTAACAAACTAACAGCGATGCCAATATTACAGACACTATAACACAACAGTCCTGACATGCTAACAAACTAACAGCGATGCCAATATTACAGACACTATAACACAACAGTCCTGACATGCTAACAAACTAACAGTGATGCCAATATTACAGACACTATAACACAACAGTCCTGACATGCTAACAAACTAACAGCGATGCCAATATTACAGACACTATAACACAACAGTCCGGACATGCTAACAAACTAACAGCGATGCCAATATTACAGACACTATAACACAACAGTCCTGACATGCTAACAAACTAACAGTGATGCCAATATTACAGACACTATAACACAACAGTCCTGACATGCTAACAAACTAACAGCGATGCCAATATTACAGACACTATAACACAACAGTCCTGACATGCTAACAAACTAACAGTGATGCCAATATTACAGACACTATAACACAACAGTCCTGGCACCAACATCATAAAGTAAATATTTCTTTTAACTGCTCATCAGTACTGACAAGAATGTTTGGCTTACCAAGTGCAGATGATTGTAGGCTCCCTATACCAGATGGTCCTGGAAAAAGTTAAGCAAAAGATAAGGACAATATCATCACAATTAACAGTAACACTGGGATAAAACTTTTTCCCCTTCTATGTCCATTAACTATACTTTTAACAAGAACTTGGATGACAAGTCCGACATAAGCCTATGTGTAATCAATCAGAATGGGTTAACTGTAGCAATCTACAATCCTCCCAATCAATTTGTTGTTAAACAGAACTAACGTTTTGATGTAAATATTTTGCTGTACAAGAAGATTTAACAATGGCAATACATAAGTCTACCTGGAAACTCCTCCTGGATCATATTTGCTGTCCATGAAACAGCAGCACCAGTATAAAGGACATACTGTTGTGCACTTTCCTGTGAGCTGTCTGGATCCCAGACAGTGGACAAGAACTCCTCATTTGCTGTTAGTGGTGGCTCTGTAGCAGGCCACCACTCCCCCATTACCCATCCTAATCGGGCCACTACAGCTGCTCTCCTCCATGCAGATGATATCATGTCAGGGAACCTATGGTGCACCTGATAATATGTCCTGCTGTGGCCACCTACTGCATTCACATCTGCAACTATATGCTGCCAACTTTGCATTCTGCCTGACACATCTCCACATCCCCTCTCAAGCAGAAAAGCACCATGTTGCCTAAAAGCTTCCATAATTACTTTTGGTAATAAGTTAAGTAAAATCAAAAGTATACAGGTAGAAAATATGTACCTTCATAAGTGTATAGATAGCGGCATAGTCCCTATGGGGTTACGTTTTTTCAAGGAACCCTTGGGGGTTGAAATGAATGTTGAAAATATTAAAGTGTGTAATGACATGTTCAATGGGTTTGGGAAGCAGTTTATGTCATTCATTATTAACTGTAATGATTCCAAATTGAGTTGTTTATTGCAGGAGGCTGAACAGATTAATAAACTCATACATAAGGACATGTTGTTTTCACATTGGGAAAAACTGTATTTCAAACAATATGAATATGCTGAAAACAATTGTAAAAAGATTTTTGATAGGAAATGCAGAAAATTGCAGAGGGATATCACTCAATATGAAAAAGGGTCTGCTTATAGATGGAATGTTAAAAATGATAAGAAAGATACTAGGGTCAAATCTGATAGGAAGTATTCCACCAAATACAGGGACTTTACTACAGTCCAAGGTGATCAGGAATGTTTTTTAGAGGAAGAGAGGGACTATTACAATTGGCAGACAGTGAAACAGAAGGGGAGAGGGAAAAACAGATGGAGGGGACGCAGGCCCCACCCATAGTTTACCCTGAATGTCCTAATCGTCCTACTTTATTGGCTGAAGGTGACAATCAGTTGATATGTATATCAGAGAATGGTGAAGAACATATTACTGAAGGGATACTACATGTTAGTGGGGAATTGAAAATATACAATTATACTACATACCAAGTCCAGCCTGAGCTTTTTTCTATATTTTCCAAGGGTATGAAGTTTATCCCTGACAATTCTTTGGATATAACTGATACCTTAGTGGAATTCAAATTATTTTTAAGAAAATTGAATTTAGGTTTGTTTTTCAATAAGAACAATACGAACAACATGGAAGTGAGTGAGTTAAAGAAAAAAAGTGTTTTCACCCCCCCCCCCCATGTCGAAAATTTTGACATCATTTGAGAATGTGGTAAATGCTCAAATTTATGGTTTATACAACAAATACAGACGTCAAAAAGGAAACTGTGACCTCAGTCAACAGGTTTTTGACGTTGTTGATTCACTATGTGAACAGAACATCAGAATTATGTCAGCAGACAAAGGTGGAGGAATAGTTCTCTATGATCAGTAGAAATACACAACTAAGATATTCGAATTATTAAATAATTCCTCACAATATGTGGTTTCATCTTTGAATGAAGTAAATATAGCCCATGGTCGTATTGATTCATATTTAGAGGAATTTATATTGGAAAACAGGATAAATGAGGATTTATACAAATATTTGAAAGTTGAGTTTCCTATTCTAGCCACTATTACAGGTATCCCCAAAATCCATAAAAACATCCATGACCCCCCATTCAGACCCATTATTTCAGGAAGTGCAAGCAAAGCCTTTCCTTTTGGTCGAGTGGTTCATCATAAATTGAAGCATATGTACAACACGGTCGAGCATATTATGAAAGATTCATGGTAATTCTTAGGTATTTTTAAGCAGGATTTATGGAGTCCCAACCTAGTATTTGTCACTATTGATGTTCAAGACCTGTTTTCATGCATCCCCAAGGAGGATGGCATGAACAGGTTCAGCAGCAGTATATGCAGGTACAGTGGATTGGGTCAGGATGATATATCTTTACTTATGGAATTCATGGATATAGTACTTGACCATAATTACATCTATTTCGAGGGGGAGTACTACAAACAAAAGGTTGGCGTAGCTATGGGGACAGCCTGTGCCCCCATATACGCTAACTTGGTCTTGCTCGACTGGGAGATGGAATTTGTTGTAAATTCAAATTGGATGACACAGATCAAAAGATACGTCCGATATTTGGACGATATCTTTATCTTATCGGAAGGTCATGAACATGAACTGTCACTATTTATGGACTATATCAATCACACCACAGAATATCTCAAATTTACATACCAATGTGACACTACTGGGATTAATTATTTGGATGTCTACTTATATAGTGACGGAGAGGCCTTTCAGTCTCGTATTTACAGAAAGGATACATTTAGTAATGGTTACTTGCACTTTGATAGTGCACATTCTTACAATACAAAACGGAGTATTATAAGGGGGCAGTGTATCCGAGCTGCAAGGATGACATCAGAGAGGGAGTATATGCTTCGTGAATTGTTGTATATTGGTCGTTTATTTGCAGAGAAAGGATACCCTCAAGTCATGATAAAGGACATCACTTCATATGTAGCTAATGAATGGGGCAAAAAATATATACCCCTTATAGGTATTGGTATATCGATTAACAACCAGATGAGTGGTAATAATAATAATACAAGTAACAGTGGTCTAAAAAATGAATATTCCAAAGCTTGTATAATTAAATTTGGCAGGCATACTAGTGAAGTTAAAAACATAATTACATCAAATTGGAATATACTGACTAGTGATCCGTCAACTAAGGAGAAAATACCTGATAGACCACAGTTTGTGTACAAGACGGGGAATAACTTGAAAAGAATTATTGAGGTCAAAGCAAGTTATTACAAGAGAAACAAAACACACAAGATTGGTACAAAAAAATGTGGTCAATGTAATTTTTGTAAATATATACTGGAGGTACCCTATATTATTTTAAACAACAGTATAAGAAGCAAGGTCAAATTCTGTCATGGGAACTGTCAGACCAAACATATAATTTATTTAGGTGTTTGTCAAACATGTATGAATTATTATGTTGGAAAGACTGACCGTTGTTTGAAAAACAGGATATATGACCACATGTATTGTATCAGGAGATGTGATACCAATAACGCCTTGTCTCGACATCTGATTAACAACCCACAATGTATTGGCTTTAAATTTGCCATTCTGGAGGTGATATTACCAAACCCTAGGGGGGGGAATATAAAGGCAGTTGTGGGCGAAAGGGAGATTAGATGGCAGATCAGATTAGACGCATCTATATCTCCGGGGTTGAATGAAATGATCCCCACTAAACCACTTATAAAGACCTAAAAGAATCTACCCAATATATTAGTAGTGATATATTAAATATTATATTTAATATACTGTTATTAATTTTTTATAATAACATGTAGATCATTATTGCACCTAGCATTGGGTATATTTTAGTTATTCACTTTATTTGTATCATGTCAAGGTATCATAACTGTGGAGACGTAATATCCCAGTATTCAACAGTATATAGGTACATGTTTTACCAGCAATGGTATATTTATTTATATTTATCATAGTATTATGGGAAATGTATAACAACTGTGAGTTTTTTGTTTTCAAAGTTATTCTTATCTTGGTTTGTTGTTGTCTAATGTTGTTTTTATATTTATATTTACATGCAGTTTGAATATTTTTATATGCATTCAGCATCAATTCAGTTTTAGTAATTTAATTTTTCTAACAACTGTAATGAAAGAAATTATGGATAGGAATTTTTTATAGTTGGTATTGTCTCTCTTTAAGATGCTTCATATTTAATTGAATAATTGATGGAATGGGCGTTTTTTTTTTCAAGTGAGATGATGTGTATATAAGGGAGTGTTTTTTAACATCATGTGTTCTGAAGAAGTCATTTTTATTTTGATGAAAGTGCTTAACCTTGTCTATCGTGAAACTAATAAAAGAGTCCTGTCGTGGCATAGTATCCAGTTTCCTGGTGCTTTATTGCTACCTACGGGTGGTGATACTTGTTATGCACCTGATAATATGTCCTGCTGTGGCCACCTACTGCATTCACATCTGCAACTATATGCTGCCAACTTTGCATTCTGCCTGACACATCTCCACATCCCCTCTCAAGCAGAAAAGCACCATGTTGCCTAAAAGCTTCCATAATGACCTGATTCTCAGAGTCAATGAAGGGTGATTTTTGTGGATTGAGACACCTAGGTGCCACAGTCCTAGGTGTCCTAAAACAACAGAAGGATAATACACATAAGTATCACATAACTAAAAAAAAACAGTTGTTCTCAGATAAACAGAAAAGGTAGCATTTCAGTATTACACAGTGGAGAAACATAACACAGTCTAGATATTTGAAATATGAACAACAGGAATTGTATGGTTGCAACATATTGCATTCAAACACACAGCAAGGCTGGATGCAAAGCAAGGGAGAGTAACACTAGAAGCATATCCTTGTTTGTGACAAAACAGAAATACAGCTTTGCTCCCTCAACCCAAAAGAACAGGAAAATGACACATTTTGTAACAACCCATCAGTGAAATTTTAAAAGTGCTATCAATTGAACTTCCCCTGAAACATGTGTATAGTTTTCACAAAGAACATTCCATGTTAAGCTATTGCCAATCATGTATACCAGTGAAATGCCCTGACAAACATACCCATGCCATCAGTATACTTCTAAGTAACTCCTAAAGTTAAGAGTAGCATTTGCTAATTAATATATACATATATAAATATGAAACAGATGTTGTTTAATGACATTTCATCATCTACAGTATATAGCTGAAAAATGAAAACATAACCTCTCCGATTCAGTGGTCTTCTGTGTAGATATATCCCACAGTAATAGCCTCTTCTGTGTTCTCCACTTAAGTCTCCTCACCTTCAGGTTCCCTAGCTAGGTGGTTGCCTTTTATGGTGTAAATTCAGGACAGTTGGCATGGTGAAGATGCAAATGAGGTGTGAACTCATTAGAATTACAGAATTCCAAATACCTGTCTCTGTGTATCAGATGTAAACATAGTGCAGGCACTTCCTAGGTGTTTGCTGCTAATGGATTGCAACTGTGAATGATTACTGGTAGGGAGAAGGAAAAAGCAACAGCAATGCAGACTGCCCTACCTCCAGTGGGTGTGTCAGGTTAGACTTACAAAGTTGGAAATGTAAGTATGCAGCACACAATTCACAGGTTCTGTTCATTACCATCCAACCTCCCCTTCATTTGTTTTGTTGGCAACTGTATATTATTGCCATTTAATATCCTCATACATTTTTAAGAACAAGGATACAGAATGCCTTACAGACCACGCCTCAGATTACTGGTCAGATAAAACAAGAATGAGTAAGCAACACAGAGAGGTAAGACAGAGCTGCTTATTTGCAAGCAATAGTCATAAATGGTTGTGTGATCACTCAGTGCACCACATCCACAATTAATGCATGTACAAATAATTATGTGCTTTCTTAATACTGTGGATGATGCTGCAGTTGGCTGTATACAGAATGATTTCAGTTCCCTGCTGCAAAGCTGAAGGTTTATTGGAGTAAGAGTTCAAATGCAGACCTATGTAGAAATATTTCATGTGTACTAACAACATGTTGTAGTGATTATTTCATTAATTGCTTTTCTTTATTTCAATTACTTTTCCCTTTTTATTTATTTATTTATTTATTTATTTGCCAGTGTTTATATGTAGTGCAGCTTAGCACAAGCAAGGGAAATGGAGAAAATGAATGTCATGTTTACGCTTAACTTGCTTGTGTGTTGCTTAGCAGTGTACAAACATGGACTAGAAGCCCACACAGGAAGCAGACAGAACACCTGCATACAGGGTGTGTGTAAAAGTGCAAAGGTCAAAAACAATACATTGTTGCAATTTTTGCTTTCCATTGCAGTTAGCAAGCTTCCCCATCACCTGCAGACAAGACAGCACAGACAGCCAATAAGTGAAATAGATGCATTCAATTAATTTTGTTGGGCACCATGTAAACACACTATTTGGCGTTGTGCAGCAGTTAACACAGAGAACTGAACAATGAGTAGAGAATTATGGAAATGTAATATGTAACTAGATCTATGGTAGCAAGTGTAAGTATAGGGCTGGAGTACAGGTGGTCATGAGTTCTAGTACATGGTGTGCAACCTATGTTTACTGTTGTTACAGTGCAGTTTATAGCAATGAACTGCACTGTAACAGTGCAGTGCAGTATATAGCAATGAACTGAAAAACAGACAATTGCTATTTCAAAACTCATGTGGCAACAGGTGTAAATATAGGACTGTTACACACATGGTGTTGGGTTCTAATACAGGATATTCCAGACAGTGTTACTCTTTTCCAGTTCCAGTTATATTCACTCTCATTTTTCACTTTAGATAGTGGAGTTGATATGAACTGTATGTATGAGGGATAATGCACCCTTATTATGTTTTCAGATGTATGACTGAGGGTATGTTGTCTATTATAGTTATGTAAGTATAATTCTGCTATCTGAACTTCCATGGCCTTCACAATTACATAAGACAGATACACAACTGGTTCTATACACAAGAACCTTATCAGGTCATACACAGACATGTGTAGCACCTCAAACTGTTTGCTGTATTTATGAATGAGTCCTATGTCTGAGAAGCAGTACTTCTGTGGTAAAGATGGAAAATCAGTGCTGTGGAAGAAAATGTTTTGTTCTTATATCTAGGTTTGAATCCCATGCTTTAAAAATCAAATTTATCAATGCATAAAGCCAAAAACAAATATGTCAGGTCATGACATTTATGCCCCCAGTTTATGTCTGCAAACTTAACTCACCTAACAATTACTTTCCAACTTTCAATATATATTTCCAAGCTGCATCAACAGGCACCCTTCAAACTAAGGTCAAATGTCAAATTAACCTTCCTATTTCAAATATTTATTTCATCCCTGCTTAGCACTACTGCTCTCAACTTAACATCTCGCAAATGTGGTTGGCATCTTTGCTCATGTATACGTACAACCAGTAAACACAATAACTGGAATTGGCAGGAAAGCATTAGTTGTATGTTAGACATGTCTGGAGTTAGTGGGGAAGCTACCCAGTTTAGGGCACAGAGGTGGAGTGTCCATGATATTTAATAGACTCCTGGTAAAGTGCCACCATCAAAGGCTTCTGCAGGGGGACTATTCTGGCTTCCAGTACAAGTCTAAGGAGTGGAGTAGTATGGCTCAGGCTGCATGCAGTGCTACTGGCATCCTGTGCACTGTAGAGCAATGTAGGCATCACTCCTTGGATGACTGAATTTGAGACTGTGGACATCCCACAGCTAAGCAAGTATGAGAATAAGAGAGTATTTGTAATACTTAGAAATGACTGGTATGCATAATTATCTCCTGTTTTTTCTGTTCTTTCCCAGCTAATGCCAAACTTGAGTTCAGTAGACAGGCTCACGCTGCTGGAATGGAGAGACTAAGGGAAGCAAGTGCTACATATGCAGCACAAGAGACATATTACTTGTATCTTTAAAAGTTAAAGATTAAAGACAGCTTTTTGTTTTTTTATACAGTTGTAACAAATTGAGCATGCATATCCTAACTGCAAATGCAAGTATACATGCATTAGTTTGTAGCACAAACCAACTTTAGGAGTCAAATATAAGACTGTAGTCAGAGGTTGTGGGTTCAATACCATGAGGCCCTATTCTTTGTTATTGTAACTCCTTTCTTTTATATTTTATATTAATATTTCTTTAATATTTACATTGAATTAAACTATATACAAGTGCCATAAATGCTTGCTGTTAACTATAATATGTATAACTGGAACACACATATGTACAATATATGCACATTTCAATTATTACTTTCAGCAATCTGTAGTTTTAGTGTGTATCTGTTAGGAAGTATACTTAAATGTAACACTTCAGACAAAATAGTTGTATACTTGGGTTAATGCATTGTATGTCACAAATCATGATTCTAATTTTTATCTTTTTTCCTCTCACCCCAACCCTTATCTCTCTTTTTTATGTGTCGTCAAAATGTCTACATGTCATTGATGTGTACCAAATCAATAAATGCTACACAAGACAGTGAGGTAGCCCAGCCCCAAGGATCAGCCTGTCCCCACGCCACTAGCTCCAGCACAGATGCTCAGCACATCTGGGACCCAACCTGGCAGCACGCCTCTGCTGCCCCTGCACTACCTATGCCTTCAGGTAGTACTGCGTCTCCAGCTGGTGCTGTGGTACCCTCTGGAAGCAGTGGCAGAGAGGGGATTTCATCACCCACTGGGAGATGCCAGGGTTGATGCTTAGGGTTGTGCACCACACCATTGGTGTACACCTACACAAGATGTAGAGGCTGCTCTCCCTCATGTGACGTTAAGAGGAGAAGACATCAAGAACTCCAGCTGCCAGCAGAATAAGGGGACAGGGAAGACAGTCCAGTGGATGAGGACTTGAGTCTCACTGTCTCCATGTTTGACGGGCATGAGCCTGTGTTGTCCCATCCCTCACACAATCATGGTGTCCTCCAACCTTTTGTGTCCCTCAGTATCTCTGTGTCTTATATTGTTTGTTTGCATTTGCTTCCTCACCTACCCAACCTACATGACCCAAAAATACCTACATCCCTTACCAAGCATTCCTTTCTTACTGAATTAAAAAAATGGGCACCCATCCCACAAAAAATAATCATCTCATACATAGCTCTCCATTTCTTGACACACTTGATTTGGTCCAACTGGCTATACAATATGATTATGGTGCTGTCACCCCTCTCTCTGGAGGTGACAGTCCAAATTCAACTAATATACAGCACATATTATCAGTTTTCACTGTTGAAGAAATGGCTAGGTATGGTTCTTACCTAAGTACCTGCTGAACATTCCTGTATTACTTTCCCCTTGTTCTTCTCCCTGCTTCCTCCCCATTTCACCACTTTCCTATCTACCCAATTTTAACACATATAACCTAGTCAAAAAATAGAATCTCACACAACACACATGTACTAGTAAAGCTATGGATCCCTTCACTTTTTGGCCTCTATGTTTGTGCATCACACACCAATGCCAAGTGACGGTGACTAGCCTAACAATGCTGCGGTTACCTCTGCTGAATGCCAACACACTACAACACATGTACTATAAAGAAATAATGTCATTGCATTATCACTGTTTAGGTTCAGCTAAATGGCAGGTGTGTTTCATAGACTCAATACTAACTCTCAGACTTTTAGCAATGTGGCTCACATTTGCACACTGCTTAACTACGCACAAACCGGGAAAGTAATGGAAATGTGTATCTTGAATGTCCAAGCACTTTGCTAACCATCGTGCAAACCAGCTCCTTGCCACTGCACTATGCAAAGTAAATATTAGCATGTATTTGTGCTGTTTACTGTCCATTTACTCTTTATGACATGAACCTACATGTAGAAACATAACATGTTAGGCCCTATCTAACAATATGTCACATATTTACAATGCAGCCATGTGTTCCCTCTCCCATACACTGCAACCCTGGTGTCTCACCACTTGTTTACGAATATATCAACTACACTACATAAATTAATGTCAGGTGTGTTATATGAAATGCACATCAATCTGCTAACATGCAGAATTAGAACTATCTTCACAGATGAACTTGTCCGAACATCCATCCATCAAATGACCCTGGGAACTACTGACCCATAAGCCTAACCAGCTTTATCTGCAAGGCTATGGAAATAATCATCATGTATCTTACCCACAGGGACATAGGTGACCATCAACACTCTTGACCCCACCCAGTTTGGTTTGGCAAGGGCAGATATTGCTTATTTAACCTAGTGGACTTTTTTGATAATGTTCCCAAAGCCCTGGATGAGGGAAAACAGAACATATTACATATGTTGATTTAGCCAATGCCTTTTATAGAATCCCCCATTCAGGTATCATAGAGAAAATCTACCATCTGGGGATTAACTCATACATTACTAGATGGGTAACCAACTGGCTCATCAACAGAACATGCACCATCAAAGTTGGGCAGTCCACCTTCACCACTAGACCAGTCACGAGTGAAATACCCTCAAGGATCTGTGCTGGGCCCTCTACTGTTTGGAAACTATTTCTCTGAAGTCCAGGTGAAGATAGATGTCCTGTGGTTTCCCAAGATTACAGATGACTATCAACTGGTCAAGCATATAGAGTCCCCCAATGATGTTAACATATTACACAAAGGGCTGACAGAGACAAATGACTGCTGCCAAACTCACAGACTGAAACTTAATGCAATACAATGCCTCATTGTCCCCTTCACAAAAAATACTCCTGCTAATTATGATATACAATGCACCCCTCTAAGCTATCATTCAGTGATATGAGAATTGGGAACACAGGTTGACAGCAATCTAAACTTCGACTACTACATATCAATAGTGATAAGACACACATTCTACACTGTGCACATCATAAATAAGTGCATCACATCCAAGACCAGAGAGGTCATAGCTCTGCTGTACTCACCCCTTATCAGACCACTAATTGAGTACAATGCTCCCTTCTGTATGTGCCTCACCAGACACCTGCAGCAACTTGAGAAACCACAGAGGTTTCTGACTAGGAGAATCCAAGGCTTCCAAATCATGACATACATTGAAAGACT